>NW_012150729.1:6858546-6876278 GCF_000956105.1 Propithecus coquereli
GGGGTCAGACTCAGAATCTTGACTCTATGTTAAGATGTTTGATCATCTCCCTAAGAGTAGCAGAAAGGTACCAAAATAATCCAAATTACATTTACGAAGGTCATTTTGGTGCAGTACGCAGAATGGGTTGAAAGGAGTCAAACATGAATTCAGAAAGACCAGTTGAGAGGAAACTGCAATAATCTAGATGGACTGTTAGACTTGATGTTAGTCTTGAAGGACACTTGGACCAGGCAGTGATACAGGGATGGAAAAAAAGTGGACTGAATCCAGAAATAGCAGGCAGAATTAACACTATTTGGTGATAAATTGGATGCGTAGCTTAAGGAGAAAGAGAAATACAAGATTGCTCCTAGCCCTAGCTAGATCATGGGGCATTTTGTAAGATACAGACCTGTTAAAGGAGTAGTATTTAGCAGCAGGAGTAGAGGGGTAGGGTGAAAGGATTTTTAGTTCCGTTTTACAACTAAATTTTTTTTTAACAATTTGGAAGTGTCGATGAGATATCTAAGTGCTGACATCACATAAACAATTCTGTGTGTGGAATTTAGAAGAAAGATCTCACCCGGAGAGAAGTATTTGGGATTGGTGGGTACATAAAAGGTTATGCTTGTTGAGCTGTTTGTTGATGACCAGTGCTAGATGAGGAGAGCAGAAGAGGGGAAAATGGTTTAGATATCCATGTCTTTCTTCTCTAAAAGGGAAATGCAACATTTCAAAGGACATAGAGAAATCGGTGCCCCAAGGCATGGAGAAACCAGGGAACTGGGAACTCAGGAAAGCAAAGGGAAGAGAACTTAATGCAAAAGGGAGGAATCATTGTCGAATGCTGCAAAGAAAGCAAGTCAGATAAGAACTCAAAATTCTTTTGTTTTTAGTGACAAAATATGAAGATGTTTGTCATCTTTAGAAAGAAAAGCTCGTAGGCTGAGGATGTGATAGAGGAAAAGAAAGATAAACAACTCTTTTAAGAAGTTTGGCTGAGAAATGGGGAAGGGAAGGTAGGGTTGTAAGTAGTTAAAGAGGTTGTGAGTTACAGGAGAGGATTCTCCACCCTCTACCCACCTGGCAAGATAGGAGAGACTTAAAAATTTGTGTTGACAGGAAGAGGCCAATAAAGTGGGAGACATTAAAGATAAGAGAAGGAAGAGATAAGGGATTGCTGAAGTATTGCAGAAAGGTGGAAAGTGTCCCCAGTACGTGTGGAGGGATTGAAGACTTTCCCACTGTGACAGGAAGGAGGAAAGGATAGGTCCCAATGCTGAGAGGTTTGTTGCTTTTGGGGTGGGAAGTGGAGATATGGCAGTATGATGCTACCTCTTTTCTCTTGTGAAGCAGGAAATAAGATCATCAGCTTGAAATGGAGAGGGAACGAAGAAGAGGGTTGGAGGTTGGAGGACAGTGGAGAACATTTGAAATTGTCTTTGCAGAGAGTAAGAGGTGCAGTAAAGTGGAAAAATACAGGACTGTGTTGAGGTTGGTGACCACACATTTAGAGTGGTGCCAATCTGCCAAGGGATGTTCTTTTCCCCACTAGGGCCTGGGCCAGCTGGCACAGAGGATCCTGTGGTTTTATACACTAATAGCAATTCATCATTACTTTTATATTATTTTTTGTTTGTTTTTAGGAATAAAGGAAAACTATGTGTTTCTTCTTTGAAATGGTGTTTTTCTGTGTTCTCTAGATTGTAGTGCCCTCATGTGGCTGATCCACATCATTTACTTATGACTGTTTTCACGTGGATGCATTTGAACAAGCTGAGAATTAAGTATGAGCTTTATAGCACTGCTACTGAAAATAAAATTTAAAAAACCCAATGATTGCTTTGACTATAACCAGTTGTAGATGCAAAGAAACTTCCTTTCTAGATTAACACAATATTGGCTATTCATTGTACTGTTGTACTGCTCCTGAAATCATGTCTATATTTTGTTATGTGTAAGTAATATGATGATTTGTAACAAAAGATAGAGTAAAAAGGAATACGTATAGCATTTATTCCCTCTCTGAGATTTTTATAATTGTGTCTAAATTTGCTGCCTTGCATAATAATTATAACTGAATCTTTGTTCTTTTAATTTTTTTTGAGACAGGATTGTACTTTATCATGCAGTCTGGAGTGCAGTGGTGTGATCATAGCTCACTGCAACACCCAACCCCGAGGCTCAAGTGATCCTCTTGCCTCAGCCTCCCGAGTCGCTGGGACTATAGGCATGCAATACAACAGCAGCTAATTTTTAAATTTTTTGTAGAGATGGGATCTTACTGTGTTGCTCAGGCTGATGTTGGACTCCTGGCCTCAAGTGATACTCCTGCCTTGGCCTCCCAAAGTGCTGAGATTGCAGGCATGGGCTACTGTGCCTGACTTGAATCTTCATTGTGCTTTTTATTAAATATGAAAGAAAATAATTTCAATTGTCTGACTACTGAATATTTTCTTAAACATGTTTTATGTACTGTTTATTCAATGTAAAGGAAAGTGAAGGACATTGGCTATACCTACATAAGCAAAGAGGGATAGGGTGAAAAAAAACAGATATTCATTATAAGCAGTGTTCTCTATGCTTCAGGAAGTAAGGAAAACAATTTATTGAGCATCTACTATTTATCAGGCCAATTAAACTGTAGGAGATTTAATATATTTTAACTAATTTGATCCTCATAACAATCTTGTGAAATTACTTTTTCTTTATTTTATAGCCAAGTGAACTGAGATTCAAGGAAGTTGGCCTCAAACACAAGAAATGCCATTGCTAATACCTGCCATCTTCCCTCACAATTCAGAATTTTATGAGCAAATTATAGCATATTATATACTCTACTTAGAAAGGACCTTATTGTAAGACATTCCACTATGGTGACCCTTAGAATGCAGTTATAATGCGTTTAATTAATTACTTGAATTCTCTTGTTGAATTTTCTTCAGGATTTACATACATACAGTTCTGTTGTTCAGTGAGTCTGTCATTAAGGCAACTTAAATTGATAAATTATTCACCAATAAACTAATTTCTTTGCATTTAATTTTTTTAATCACTGAAAATACCTAAATGGCCTCAAAATAGTTGATGGTTGGCCATTAGGCATGGTCTAAATATGGAGTTGTTGAGTTACAGAAATTTGAAAAAGTCAATGTTAAAATAATAAGTAGCATAAAATAATAATAAGCTTGAAAAATTTAAGCTTCATGGTGGTAAAGGCATGGTAGTGCATGAAAGTGAGATTTCTCCATTGAACTTTATCTTCCTTGACAATATTCTTCTACTTTATTCAATGTGCTCATCATGTGCACTATTCTTACCAACTGTGTATTTATGACCATGAGTAACCCTCCAGACTGGACAAAGAATGTGGAGTAAGTAGAAAATTTAAAAATATCTTTCAATATTGACATCCCTTTATGTTTCAAATTGTCCTTTGTAACATCTTGAGACCTCATCTGTTCCTTTAACAAATCATGCTAGCTACTCTAAACCAGACACTGACTCAAGTTTATTTTAATCACTAATTTCCTCTAGAACAAAGCTTGCAGTGGCTCATTCAGTAGCTCAAATTACTGCACTAGTTTGACTGTTAATATTTTAGCCCTTTATTTTTCTTGTGAGTCTTACCCTCTTTTGAAGATCACCAGTGATTTGCTAATATCTACTGATCAAAATTATACCTAGTTTGTATGTTCCTTTTCTAATGGCCATCACAGTTCCATGTTTTACTAGTATATATTTCATGGCTCTTAATGGTACATACTTTATGAAACACAAATCTTGTGTTCATTTTTGGATTAATACTTATTTGCTTAAATCAGACTGAAAGCCAGTGTATTTAAGATAATATCTTCATATAGACTGATATTATTTATATCCTTTAAATTAATTAATGTGGAAAGTAAAATATTCATTTATTTACAGTCACTGAGAATGTGTTTTGGAATTTAATGTTTCTTTTTGCCTTAAGCCCCACCTAAGCTCTATATCATAGGAAGACCAATATGGAAGCTCCTAATTTTTGTTTGTTGTTTAAATCACCTTTAAGATATGTACATATACATATATATTAACTACTAGATCTTTAATGAGAGCATGGCTATTTTCTCTCAGGTACACTTTTACAGGAATTTATACTTTTGAATCACTTATTAAAATACTTGCAAGGGGCTTTTGTTTAGAAGATTTCACATTTCTCCGGGATCCATGGAATTGGTTGGATTTCACAGTCATTACCTTTGCGTAAGTATCTTAATACATTTTCTATCCTGAAAGAGTAACTCATTGGTGGGAGCCTATAATATATTTCTCCTTGGTGGCTTCCCTTGACAGATCAAGCATTTTTCTTACTTATCATGTAAATTTGGAATATTTTTCTTCCAATCAAATCATTCACTTTGAAGAAATTAGGAATTATCAGAGTAAATTACGTGGCTTTGTTTTCAATTAGCACTGTAAAGTAATTAAAATAAAGTTTCTCGAATGATAGGGATTATGATTGATGACAATGCCATTTTTTCTCTTGATCGAGAAATTTGATGGCAACGCTCATTGAAGTTGAAAAGGTCTTGTTGAAAGACCAACGTAGACTTAGATTTCGTTAAATTCTGAATAACTCTGATTTAATTCTACAGGTATGTAACAGAATTTGTAAACCTAGGCAATGTTTCAGCTCTTCGAACTTTCAGAGTCTTGAGAGCTTTGAAAACTATTTCTGTAATTCCAGGTAAGAAGAAAGTGGTATAAGGTGGTAGGCCCCTTATATCTCCAACTGTTTCTTGTGTTCTGTCATTGTGTTTGTGTGTGAACTCCCTATTACAGATATGTGACAGAGTTTGTGGACCTGGGCAATGTCTCAGCGTTGAGAACATTCAGAGTTCTCCGAGCATTGAAAACAATTTCAGTCATTCCAGGTGAGAGCTAGGTTAAACACCGAGGCTGACTTTAGCTGCATTGGTGCTACAATCACAGCTTTTGTGCAGAAGCCTTGTTGCTTGTCGCATATCGCAAATAAATATGTAAAAAAGCAAGAATTGATACATCATATTTTGGATGGATTTGATTCTTGGCTTTTTACTAGTTGCTTTCTTTAAAACTAATCTAAATCAGCCTTTGAGTTTAACAAGTTTTGCATGAGGCATTTGCAGTAACAGGCTACATGGTTTGCATCCTGTAACATCAAGCTTTTTGCATAGAAGCTAAACTATGAGACATTCAGGTTGATGCAAATTTGACCATTTAGACCTAAAACTGGCAATCTTTTTAACTGCAGATAAATAAAATGAAAGAGCAAGAGCAAGGGATAGCATGAGTGCTGCATGGGGCTCAATTTTCAGATGTCTTCCTTTTTTAACCCATACTCAAGCTTGCAGATTCACAAATATATAGCCTCGTAATTCAGTGGCTTCCAGATTTCTTACTATTCTATCCATATAGACTTTTCTAAAACCAATAAGGGGTTAGAGAGTAAGACATCTGCAAATAAAAGCAAAATATTTACACAAGGTTGATGTTTAAGCATGAATAACAAAATCATTTCTTTTGCTCTAAGGAGTGTTTGGAAATACATATTTGGTCCCTTTCCATTCACAGTTTTCTAATGAACATACAGATTCTGCTTTCATTCATTTTCACCAGCTAGCAGGCTTTTCATGAAACTGTTATTCAACCACAAACATTAAACTAATATTGTTGGCATTCTGCATGACATTTTTATTTTCCAGGACAAGCTCATGATATTTGTGCTGGTAAAGAAGCTGTTGAATAGTATATTTAAATTTTTCCCTCTGATTTTGTTTGTAGGCCTGAAGACCATTGTGGGGGCTCTGATTCAGTCAGTGAAGAAGCTTTCTGATGTCATGATCCTGACTGTGTTCTGTCTGAGTGTATTTGCGCTAATAGGACTGCAGCTGTTCATGGGCAACTTGCGGAATAAATGTTTGCAATGGCCCCCAGATAATTCTTCCTTTGAAATAAATATCACTTCCTTCTTTAATAACTCATTGGATGGGAATGGTACCATTTTCAATCGGACAATCAGCATGTTTAACTGGGATGAATATATTGAGGACAAAAGTAAGATATATTCTTTTAACCATTAAGTTGTTTAGTTCTTTAAATACTAAAAATCATATATAATGGAAATTATCTCAATTTTGATGTGAACCAAATGACCTAGACTACCTTAAGATGACTTAATCCTTATAATGGAGAAATCAAATGATACCTTACTCCTTTTTTCTTATCTGTCAATTGATAAGGTAAAAGTTACCATTTGAAAATGTGTTATCTTCTCCAAAGCTAGGGTTGAAAACAATTCCATATGCTATATAAACAAAAATATTTATTTCGTAGGCATTGATCAGGCATTTTCAGCCATCTTAATAAATAAATCAGTAGTCTGAACTGTTCAGTGTATTCTGCTGAAATGTGTTAAGAAGAATGGGGGGAAAATATTAATAATTCAGCCCTTCTTGGTTGACCCACCATATGTATTGAGTACATATGATGTATCTGGAAATAGAGAAGATGAAACCAAGATGAAATCAGAATTTGTGTACTCATCAGAAAGTTAAGTAACCCTGATTCGCCCATTCACTAACTGATATTCCTCTTGTCCCTTTGGTGTCAGTCATTGTATTATAGTTGTTTATCAATATAGTTTGATTTTATTTTAGGCATAGGTATCAGAATAAACTTATTGATGACATACACTTCAGGATGATTTCCTATCATTGAATCCAGACCCACTATCAATTTTCTTATGTGTATGTGTGTGTGTTTGTATGTGAATATATAAATATATATGTTTGTGTGTGTATGTTTCCTGGGATCATCTATGCAATTAATTAAAGTTATATGCAAATCATATCCTGAAATTAAAAACCAGATATACTTAGACTACATATATCTCCAAAGAAACAAGTTTATCTTGTACATTTGAAAGGTAGAAATCAAGCAAAAACCCAAAACAAAACACTTATTTATGAGAGGGAACAAATACTTAAACCTACTTCTCACAGAAAATTAAGTTAAAATAGTCAGCAAAAAAAAGTGTGAATCTATTTTGAATCCAGGCAAAAAGTATTTGTAAAGTAAAATTTTATTTGCATGGAAGGATTCAGAAACAAGGCTTCCCTCTCTCTCACTTTTTGTGCCAAGCCAGCAGCTTTATTTCACAGCTCTTTCTTGAAGTATCCCAAGCAATTTGAGTTTATATTTGCAATAAATGTTGATGTGAGAATTCTATAATAGTTGATCTTTTTGAAAAAAATTATTTTAAAAGTAGATTTTCTAAACATTTATGTAATCAAAAATGTTTTATTTTGATATTTATTTGATATTACGAAAATCTTTTCAATTAGTGCTATATATCCTTATTTTATCCATTTCACTATGAATGGAAATATCTGTAAGCCTTGTTACCTAAACACAATGGGTGGAATGTTTTATAGGCTTTTTAATGATTCTTTCTATTACTTGCTCTTTAAACAGGTCACTTTTATTTTTTGGAAGGGCAAAATGATGCTCTGCTTTGTGGCAACAGCTCAGATGCAGGGTAAGTAATGCTTCCTACTGGGTTTCAGTCCACACTGCTCCAACAGCCTCAATAACCTGCCACCTCCCACTCACCTGGTCCATGCTCACTCCTCATTCAAAGCCCTCCGTAAGTTCCACTTCACACTGACTCTCAGAATAGCTGGGGTGAGTGTGGATTCTCACCTCCCTCTCACACTCATATGCAGCAATTATTTTTCCATATTAGGTCACGTCTAATCCTCCAAATTAGCTCAATGGAAAATAGAGAGAAAAGCAGTGCATATACATAAGAAGATTAAGTTAATAGAATTCATAAGCACATACTTTTATAAGTGTGATATTTTATATATTCTAGTGTGATCTCCATGGCTTAAAATGTGAGATCTCCGAAGATAATGTAAACATCTGAGGCATGGTGAGTGTATATCTTTAGCATATTTTAGCAAAGTGCTGAAGAGCACCGACTGGAAAGTCTGCATACATTCAAACTTTGACCTCACTGTATAATGAGACCTCTCTTTGCCTTAGTTTCCTCATATGACAAATGTGTACAATAATAGTAGGGTTTCTGAGAGGATTAAGTGGATTAATGAATGTGTAGTTATTAGAGTACTCAATAAATGCTTTTAATTATTATTGTGGACATCATGCAAATATTTGTATTACAAAGCATTGTACATAAAGCTAAAGCCTAGGAAAATTCAGAGAAATAGTTACATTTCTCTAATTGTCAAGGTTTTAGAATCATAGACAAAAATCTAACACTCTTTCTATGGCAGATGATATTGTAAACACTAGTAACTAATAACTCTAGCAAAATTCCCAATGAAAACAGGCTTTGAATTTGACTCCTATGATCAACATTGTGCTGCCTTTAACTACAGATTCGACGATGAGTAACACAGACTGATTGTAATTCCTTGTCTGTACTGTACTAGATGTTTACATACAATATCCTCTTGAATGTTTGCAAATTTGTGAAGCAGGTTCTGTTATTAGCCCTTTCTTACATACGAGGCATTCAAAGATTAGCAAGTTAAGAAACTTGTCCAAGATCATTCAGCTCAGAAGTGTCAAGCATGATATTGAGGCCAGGTCTGCTTGATCTTTAAGGTCATACTAGGAAATCCTCCCTGCACAGACTCATTCCCTCCTTTCAGTGTGTCTCCCCCATGCTTTCTTCACCTCTTTGCCATGCCCCCCCACACTCACACAGATCAGCTTCAAGACATCTTCAGTGAAAATCAACTTTTTCCCTATAGACACATTTATCTCTTCAAGTCCGCAGTTCCAGAAGATACTAATCGTGATATGATTGCTTTTATATGGAGACATGATAAATATAATAATGACAATTTTGAATCACAGAAGAATCCACAAAATAGACAATAGATTCTGTTATTATATAAATCAGTCCAGATAGTGTTGGGTTAAGTGTTGGGTGAGGTGAGAGAAATCAGTTTTCTCTAGTGTTCATGGAAAATAGACATTGGTATCTATAAAAACAGGAAAGCCAACTAGCAGACTGGCAGTTACTGACTCCCTTTCTTTTCTCTGGCTTAATTGCAGCCAGTGTCCTGAAGGATACATCTGTGTGAAGGCTGGCAGAAACCCCAACTATGGCTATACAAGCTTTGACACTTTTAGTTGGGCCTTTTTGTCCTTATTTCGTCTCATGACTCAAGACTTCTGGGAAAACCTCTATCAACTGGTGAGAACAGATTAAATGATTTTTCAGGAAAGCATAAAATACTGAGACCAAAAGAATTGCTATAGCATTCTTTATAACTTAGACTGTGAGCTTGTAACATCCTATATAAAATTTTTAAAATATCTCTTCCACTTCGCAGACACTACGTGCTGCTGGGAAAACGTACATGATATTTTTTGTGCTGGTTATTTTCTTGGGCTCATTCTACCTTATAAATTTAATCCTGGCTGTGGTGGCCATGGCCTATGAGGAACAGAACCAGGCAACACTGGAAGAGGCTGAACAGAAGGAAGCTGAATTTCAGCAGATGCTTGAACAGTTAAAAAAGCAACAGGAAGAAGCTCAGGTATAGTTAGCAAAGTTAGAGCCCTTTCGTTTTTGTTTATCTCAATTCTCTGATGGAAACGCTGAGGTCAGTGGCATGGTAGTTGACATTAGAATCGTGTTATATGTGTTTGGTAGGTGTTGGGACCCTGTTTGGTTATTAGGCGATTATTACTTTATTTTGGTGATCATTGTCAATGCTAATGACATCAAAACATGGAGAATTATAATTCCTTTATTGACTTATTTTTTCTCCCTTGTGACTCCTTGAGGAAATCAACTATTAACATCCTCATCTACTCAAACTCACCAAGTAGGTAGATCTACATGTCCTCAATTGAAATATTTTCTTAGAGGAAGAGGAATTCAGTTACAGCTGCTTCTAACATTACAGTCTCGCTAGAACTAGGAAAGGTCAGAAAACCAGAGTTGAACTAAGAAGATTATTTCATTGAGTCTGGAAAGACAAAGACCTATTCAATATTTGTTCTCCTCTATATGAAGTGTATAAATGCAGGCTTCTGGGTTGCATAAGAAAGTCACTAGTGTGTGAATGTACTAAAACACTAACATTCTCTCCTCCTCCTCTATAAATCCTTTAATTTGGAGTTGACGAGCCTTCAAAATAAGGCAAGAACTGTATTTGCTTGATTTAATGGCATCAACTAATCCAATTGCCTATTTTTGTCTTTCTTTTTTGGGGGGGATGTTGAATGCAATTCCCTTTTATAACTGACTATTCTTAAATATGTAAAAAAAAGGTCAGAAACTAAAGTATATTGAGGTAAAAGCAACAACATTGAACACTATGTTTTTTCAAAAAGTGTACTATTATAATTTAAAAATTCATACAGATGCCATGATCTGGGATCTTCTAATATATAATCTTTAATATGTCTTTGTAGTGTACTTCCTAGTGAAATACTCAATTTCCATCAAAGAGAAAAAGTTCATTAAAATAAAATATTTGACTGAATTAAATTAATTAATTCAGACTAGCACTAAAATTCATTGTCAAGTAGAAGTGTCATGGGAGGCAAGTGCCTATCAGATTTAAATAGGAAACCTTTAATTTGTTAATTCTTTCTTTTTAGATATTGTTCAAATCATAGAAAAAGGTGTTACGATCTTTGAGTGTCTTGTTCACATTATCAGATAATTACAAAGCGTAATGTGAGGCCAGAGCTTGAAGGTTTTCATCAAAGTCACATGTATCATCTTCCACATGTCTGTCGATTTTATTCTTTCGTTGGTCTAATAACACTGTACTGTCTTCCCAAATATTTAACAGAATGGAGAACTGTTTTTCAAGATCATCTTCATGATAGTAAAGGTAAATTAAGCAAGAACATAGATAATTTTTCTAAGTTTATATGTAACTACCACTCACTTTGTGCCCTTCCAGGCAGCAGCTGCAGCAGCATCTGCTGAATCAAGAGACTTCAGTGGAGCTGGTGGAATAGGAGTTTTCTCAGAAAGTTCTTCAGTAGCATCAAAATTGAGCTCTAAGAGTGAAAAAGAGCTGAAAAACAGAAGAAAGAAAAAGAAACAGAAAGAACAGTCTGGAGAAGAAGAGAAGGATGACAGAGTCCGAAAATCTGAATCTGAAGACAGCATAAGAAGAAAAGGCTTCCGTTTTTCCTTAGAAGGAAGCAGGCTGACATATGAAAAGAGATTTTCTTCTCCACACCAGGTAACGATATTAGACTACATGAATTGTGTTTTCATAAGAATTTTTTTAAAGAATATGTCAGAATTGATGGAGATAAAACTGCCTTCTGCCTGCATGGCACAATGCTTTCAGAGTGATCATGATCATCAAGTGCTTTGGCTATTACTCCAGGATTTGTGGGTTTTACAACTTTTCGATATCCTAGAAAGGAAATTTTAGATCCCACTGGGCTTTGGAAGATTTGTGGTTTTGAGGTTTTCTTAAAGACTCAAGCATCTGGGGTAAATTTTCCCCATGAGGAATTATCAGCAGATGCTTCCCATTGCTTCTTACTTGCTGTGTACGAATCCAGTCAACTGTGGGTTTTCTGAGTGGCAGATTCCCGGAAGTGGACCAGGGGCTCTGTCAGACCATCTGTGCATTTGTTACCATGCACATGCGAATTTCACATGCGTGGTGCATTTTTTACCCCCTTGTTTCCAAGGGGATTGGAGCAAATTTTTTTCTAAACATGTAGCCAAATTTCATAAGTAAACATGCACTGAAGAAGATTTATGAAACTAAATAAACAGTGGTGTTTAGTTGTACTTAATTATCTGTGTCTCATGTTAAACATGGGACATGCATTCGAAGAATACCCTGATTTATATACAGCAGACAAGGTTCCCTGGATGCCTCTGGCTTATGTACCCACACAAGTTGTTGAAACTTTAAAGTTTAGTATCCTTAATTGTCTTTGAAATTACCAAGAGCATTCCCAGGAATACATAGTACCTCAGAAGACGGTTTTACCAGCAGTGAAACCTTAATATCTATACAGTGACAATAACAACAACAACATTGATGGCAATGCTAATGGCTAATATTTACCCATTGCATTGCTACTTGCAATATAAATTCACTTAAGCCTTTCGCTACAACCCTAGGTAGGTAATAACTTAATTATCATTTCTAATTTTTAGATGTGAAGAGCAGGGGAGGGCTGTACTTTTTTTTAAGTGCCTACTTTATGCTTGGCATTCTTTTTACACTATCATAATTAATGCTAGCAACTCTGCTGAATAGTATTATTTTCACTATAGTTTTGGCTCAGTGAAGTTAAATAATTGCCCAATGTCATATAGTTACTCAAGGCTGAGTATTCTCTATATATTCAGGTATATCTGGCCTGTCACTGAAACCCTTGAACTTTCGACTTTATCAGTCTGCTCAGAAAGAATACCTTTAAAAACTAGTAAGGAAATTTATAATATGATTTCATGTAAAAGATACATATATCTAGAACTATACTTGCTCTTTGTACCTTATATAATATAGTCTCATATAACCTTATGTTTAATATATGTAAATTTTTTGTAGGTCACCCTGATTCATTCCAAATCCAAATAACATTATGAGATAGAATAAATGGCGGTTGAATTCAAATTTAAAATAGAATATGTCTTTAACTGAATGTTGACAATCACCCATTTGCTCTCATTTTGTTGTCACAATCATGATTCTGTAGTAGAAACATTAATCAATAGATGTAAATCTCTTAAAAATCAAAATCATCTGTTTATAGAATTGGTCATCTTAAAAGGGAAGGAAGAGAGGGAAAACAAAGGAAGGGAAAGAGGGAAGAAAAAATGTAGGGATTAGGGTATTTTTGTCTACCTTTTTGCCTAAATTTGCCTAGATTTTGGCCTGAATTTAAAACTTCATATCAACAAGTACCACAGAGATTCTCTTCAATTGCTTTATTTCAAATTCAGTAGAAAAAATTCTATGTAAAATTATGAAATCTGAAAAGGTTAGGTTTTGTTCCTCCTTTTTCTGTAAATTTTGCAAACAGATATAATAACTTTTTTCCCAGTAGTCTCTTTTTCACACCTCTACGTACCTTTATTTCCTAGCTAGTTAAGCATTATAAGCGATCGCTGACTTATAAGACATAGAATGTCTGGCTCAAATTGATATTTGTTTCCTAAGCAGTCTCTCTATAAACATAGAGTTAAAGACTTTTATTTTTCCTGATAAAGAAATAGTCCAAAAAGTGGCTAAGAGGATGGAAAGGGAGAGAGAAAGAGAAACAGGAAAAGGGAGGGAGAAAGAAAGAGGAGAGGAGGGAAAAGAGAGAGAAAAGGAGGGAAATAGAGGGGGGGAGAGAGAGAAACACTGAAATCACATTAACCCCACTTTACAAGCTCTAAAAATAATACTAAAATGTCAAACCAGATAGAGGTTAACCTATCAGTGATCACCTACAGTGATGGAGGGCCCATAGTTTTTATTAGATTATTTGAGAGTCCAAGTCCCCAAAATATTAAGAACTATTGTTTTGTGGTGATGTGATGGAAAGGAGATTGTGTTGGTAACCATTTCTGCATTCATGTTGGAAAAAAATATAATGTAAGCCTTTACTTCAAGATTATAATTGCCTCAGTAGAGTAGGCTGAAATATGAAATATTTCTTAGACTCCAATTTGACTTGTTCGTGTGGGACGGGGCAGAGAAAAAAGTCAAGAGTGCAATCTCTAATTAAGTTTCAAGACAACTGTATAAATTTTTGAACCCTTTGTAAGATAAAGTTGACCTTCTTATTATTTTCCTCTTTATTTGTGATAAACCAGGATTTTTACCTTTTAGAAATTCATTTGGTGGGGAGTATTTTTCTTACCGGCCATCTTTTATTTGTAGCACAGTGTTTGATTACTATGCATTTATGTAATTAATGTAAGCAATAGAAGTTGATGCTAACGGATGGGGCACAATCATTTTTCATGTAGTTGTCACATATAAATGTTGCTCTTGTATGGCTCAATTCACCTTTGAACCTTGAGAAACGTGCAATTTTATAACTTATTTCTTTCCAACCCTTCCATGGCTCTAGTTGAATGGTGTACTTGTAGTTAAAGTATTAACTCTTACTTAAAATGATACATAAAAATAATTTCTACTTTATTTCTCATCAACAAGCATTTCCTGTCTGCCTTTCTTTTTGAGTTGATGATAAGCAGTAGGTCACCAATCCTGTAAATCCTTAACCATTGTGTTCTCATAGCTAATTCAAAGTCCTTTGTAAAAAGAGAGAAAGGAGGCATGAAAGGAGTTGGATAGTCTAGGAGAAACTTTAAAAAATAACTACTACAGTGGAAAACAATAGAGGAAAAGAAGGAATTTTACTAATGAAGTTGATAGTAGGATGAAAAACGTGGGAACAGAAAAAGGAAAAATGACTTCTATTGGGAGAGCAGTAAGTTTTCTTAGATGTGCTTCCTCCTGTAAATAATGGGTAGGATCACATAAGATAGGGTTTAACATCATAGACATTTTATGGACATTATTGAGAAGAAATAATTCTTTAGCTGAAAACAAAACTAAAAGCATATTTGTTGATCAGAGATATAAAAACTATGTAGGATGGGGGCTGGGCGCTGTGGCACACCCCTGTAATCCTAAGCATTTTGGGAGGAGAATTGCTTGAGACCAGGAGTTCGAGAACAGCCTGAGCAACATAGTGAGACCCCCCCCCTACAAAAAATTTGAAAAAAATAAAAAACTGTATAGGTACAATATAATAATTTTAGTTGACTTTAAATCCTTTAGAGATAAAAAATCAAGCCAATGATATTAAATGATGAAATATTAATATTCTTTCCATTAATAATCATGGAAATGCAACTCAGTCTGGCTTAAGCAAAAAAGATAATGTATTAGATCATGTAAATAATTTCTGTGAGTTGCTTTTGGCATGGATGAATCCAGAAGCTCGAAACATGTTATCACGATCAAGTCTTTCTCCATATCTCAAGTCCAGATTCCTTCCATACGGTGGCGAGATGCCCACTGCAGCCCCAGACTTATATCCAATATATTCAGAAGCCCCAGCTGCAAAAGCACTTCTTTTCCAAAAGTTGTAAAAGAAAGGGGTAGCTCTCAATGACCAAGCAAGATTCTATGCCCCTCTTTAAATTATTCTCTATGGCTAGAGGTATGGAATACACTGATTGTCTAGGCCTGGGACATTTGTCCTACTGCTGGATCATGGAATTGGCTTGAGTATCTCCCAAATCACCTGGCCCAAGAGTTGAGGAGCATTTCTCAAAAAAAAAAAAAAAAAAAAGATCAGAATACTGTCAACAGAAAAAGAAATGGATATTGTATATGCAAAAACAAGTATTCACTAGAGTAGAGTGAAATTACAAAAGTAGACTAGTAACACAGAAAGTGATTTAATCTTGTCAATGCTGCTGTGGCTAAGAAACAAGGTAAATTGCATGATGTTAGTGACAAGGTCACTATTTAGAAAATCGTAAATGATGGTGATCAGATTCTTAATGAAAACCAAGTTTTTGTAAATACAGTGCTCTTCAGATTTCTTGATACAAAAGAGTGAAAATAGAGAAATAAATCATACAGTTGTTTCAGCTTGATTTGTTTAATTTATTCATGAAGTCTATTATAAAATATGCAAAGGGAAGGGGAGAAGCTGTTCTTTGTACTATAATTAAACAGACCCCACTAGCAAGACTAATTTTATTTTCCTCTGTGGTAAGTCTTCATCTGGGCTTGGGCACTAGTGTGAGCTCTTACTGGCTATACTTTTGGCTTCAAAGGATATAATTATAGGTGTGTGTTTAATTGTTTTCCATTGGATTGTTAAGTGAAATTAGCTTCTAGAGGGACTAGCAAAAATTTCAGTTGTGGGTGCCAGTAATAGGACAAAACAATGTACAGTGTTAAGGCATGAATAGAGTAGAAGAAAATAAGAGAGCAGAAAATGAAAAATGAAAGAAGGGAGAAAAAAGAAAAGCAAAACAAAAGAGGTAAACCAAAATGCCACCAGTGGTTGCCACAGGAGCCCTTGGTTCCACCTGTCCAAGGACTTATCCTTAACCCAAGTCAATAATTATGAAACCATGAGTCAGGTCATGTCTCCCAGAATGCCATCTATTAATTCTGTTCATCTGGTTTTTGTTTCTTTTCTTATTATTCATTCACAGTCTTTATTGAGCATCCGTGGCTCGCTTTTCTCTCCAAGACGTAACAGTAGGGCGAGCCTTTTCAGTTTCAGAGGTCGAACAAAGGATATTGGCTCCGAGAATGACTTCGCTGACGATGAGCACAGCACCTTCGAGGACAATGATAGCCGAAGAGACTCTCTGTTTGTGCCGCACAGGCATGGAGAACGGCGCCACAGCAATGTCAGCCAGGCCAGCCGCGCCTCCAGGGTGCTTCCTATTCTGCCCATGAATGGCAAGATGCACAGTGCCGTGGATTGCAATGGCGTGGTCTCCCTGGTCGGAGGCCCTTCTGCGCTCACCTCTCCTGCTGGGCAGCTCCTGCCAGAGGTGAGGTCAATTAAAATTGCAGCTGATGGAAAGAGAGCTGTGGCTGGTGCAGGGAGGAGTGTTGTTCAGTTTCCACATCTAAGAATTTTGCTGAATCTGTAGTTCAAAGGCCAGAAATTTGTTCAATCAAGCTGTTAACTTATCTTTTTTTTTAATTTCAAAGTATTAGGGAGGGTACAAGTATTTTTGGTTATATGGATCACTTTTATAATGCTTGAGTCATGGTTACAATGGTGCCCGTCACCCAGATAATGTTCATTGTACCCGTTAGATAAGCTTACGCCCAATCTCCTCCTCCCCTCTCCCCCCGCTTGATTTCCGTTGAGTTTTATTTCCCTCTATGCGCTCGCGTGCTCATCCGTTAGTTCCAATTTAATAGTGAGTACATATGGTGTTTATTTTTCCATTCTTCGGGTACTTCACTTAGGATAATGGTCTCTAGTTCCATCCAAATTGTTACAAAAGACATTAAGTCACCTTTCTTCATGGCTGAGTAGTATTCCATGGTATACATATACCACGTTTTGTTAATCCACTCATAAATTGATGGGCACTTGGGTGTATTCCACATCTTTGCAGTTGTGAATTGTGCTGCAGTAAACATTTGAGTGCAGGTGTCTTTCTGATAAAATGATTCCTTTTCCTTTGGATAAATACCCAGTAGTGGGACTGCTGGATCAAATGGTAGGTCTACTTTTAGTTCTTTGAGAAATCTCCATACTGTTTTCCATAGAAGTTGTACTAATTTTCAGTCCCACCAACAGTGTAGAAGCATCCCTTATTCTCTGCATCCATGCCATCATTATTTTTGGACTGTTTAACAAAAGCCATTCTAACAGGGGTAAGGCGATATCTCATTGTGGTGTTAATTTGCATCTCCCTCATGATTAGTGACATTGAACATTTTTTCACATGTTTATTGGCCATTTGTCTATTTTCTTTTGAAAAGCTTCTGTTCATGTCTTTTGCCCACTTTTTGATGGGGTTGTTTGATTTTTTCTTGCTGATTTGCTTGAGTTCTTTGTAGATTCTAGTTATTAGCCTTTTATTGGATATGTAGCATGTGAATATTTTCTCCCATTCTGTTGGTTGTCTGTTTGCTCTGCTGATTATTTCTTTGGCTGTGCAGAAGTTTTTTAATTTAATCAAGTCCTATTTCTTTCTTTCT
>NW_012150729.1:6877845-6879686 GCF_000956105.1 Propithecus coquereli
TTAACATCTCCTTTGTATGATTTTCTTTTTATATAACTCCATTTTTTATAGTTGGCCAAGCTCTTTAAGCCACATTCAAATGATATGGAATTATTTTTCAGTCACCTAACAGAGGAGCTTCTTACCTTGGATTATAAAAATAGCCATTGATCCTCACTTTTTTGTATTGCCTCTCCCCACCCCTTTCTCCCAGACACATGTTCAAGTATCCTAGGGTCAGAGTAGAATTGTTTAGTGAAGGAACCAGGCAGAATGAAAACGGAATGTCAACTTTTTCTTAAAAAATGATCATAGCTAACTGTGTGCCAGACACTGTCCAGAGCACTTCACATGTTAATTCATATCATCCTCACAACAATCCTTTATGATAGTTTCTAATATTATCTCCATTTTAAAGAGGAGGAAACTGAGGCCTGTGCATGGTACAGCTAAGATTTGACCTGGGTATGATGGCTACTAAACGTACATTCTATCCATATTGAAATATTGCCTCTCATTGAATTATTTTTAACTTTATTAAATGGAAAAGAAGAGATGGTTAAGGGAACAAACCCTTATTTAACCAGTGTTTCCCAAAATATACTTCACTCTCAGATGGCTTACATCAGAATTTCCTGGGATGTCTCTTAAAATTGGAGATTCCTGGGCCTACCCTGACTTACTCAGAATGAAACCTTGAGGGAACTTGTCTTAGCAAGCATCCTACATGATTCTTAAACACAGTAAAGTATGTCCATCGCTGATGTTGATATATTAACATGTTAATTAGGCAAACAAAGACAAATTCACGATTACTTTGCATAAATACAGAGAGAATATCAGTCCGTCAGGAACTATTTGGCATTTATTAGTAGTTATCTTAAATTTCCTGTCCTATTAGAGAGGACAAGATAAATCTCTGAAGGCAAAGCTGAGACCAGTTTGAAGCAGAGCCTAGTGTGATCCCTGTACTTTTTGCTTCCTTGGTCTCTGTGCTTCACTCTTAGGACACTGCATTGTTGTGAGGATGAGCTGCAGGTGCAGACAGAAAGCAGGCTGTTGAAGACTGCAGAGGGGCAGAGAGAACAGAAAATACACAGCTGTGGGCAAAAGACACCTCTGAAGCACATGATTTCCTGTACTTTACACATAAATTCAATTGAGACCATTTAACTTAAGAAAGAATTCCCTCAGTAATATCGTTAGCAATTTGGGACTCTATCATTAAAAATTAGACAGATCTAGGGTTGTACGTAATGGTTCTGTATAGAGCAGAGGGGACTAGAGAACCTTTAAATGACCCTATTTTTTTTCTTAAAACTTCGGCTCCTCTGACAAGGTAAAATATTTTAAATTCTGAGAGGTACGCTTTTGACTTAAAGGGTTTTATTTTCAGAGATAGGCTATTTCTTTTCTCATTAATTTTACTTCTCTTTTACCTTAAAATTAATTTTAGAGTGACCTATATGGATGTTTATCACCATTAGTGACAATCATATCAATTGAGTGGAAACTTTGGTTTGGAATATGTATGCATTAACAGTATTCAAGTTAAAGAAGAAAATAATGTTAATGGTCCCCACCACAATGAGGTCAAAATAAATGAACAGCACTCATATTGCCCTTTAGGGCAATGGGAAAAATCCTTAGAGAGCTAAAAATGACTTCTTATTTATCGTTAGACCTGCATTTGAAATGCTTTAGTTTTACCCTTTTTTCCTGTGATAATTAACTTCATTGTTTGATCTCCTGAAATAGAAATAAATTTCTGCCTATGTTGAAGTCCTGGAGAGTTTATTTTAAAATAGGAGAGTCCCAAATCATTGTATCATTGCTAAGAATCAAAGTCCCCTAAATTAGTG
>NW_012150729.1:6890119-6891702 GCF_000956105.1 Propithecus coquereli
AGAACTGTGTTTCTCATGAACATAGAAGCAAAACATCATTAGCAAATATTATTAATAAAATTCAGCAATAGATTGAAAGGCACTAAATACATCTTGAGGAAACAGGGTTTATCTCAGAAAAGCAACATTCATGTAATATTTGAAAAGTGATCAATTAATTTACCATACTACCTGTAAAAGAATAAAGGAGAGAAAAGCATATAATATCATCTCTATAGTTGCAGAAAAAACATTTGACAAAACTCAACAGTGATTTATGATAAAAACTCTAAACTAGGAATAGAAAGTAACTTTCTCCTATTGATTAAGGACATCTAAGAAAAATCTACAGCTAGTATTTTACTTATCAGTGAACTATTTAAACATTGAATGATTACCCCTAAAGCAATTGAATGTTTGTCCCTAAAAATAGACAAAGATGTTGATTTTTGCTGTTTTATTCAGTCTTGCCCTGGAAGTTTTATCAAGTGTAATAGAGATAAAAGACAAAAATAAAATGCATAAATATTAAGATGTGATAAAAATGTTTATTTTATCAACATGATCATATTTGTAGAAAATCCTAGTAAATCTGCAAAACAATTTATTGGAACTAAACAATTAATTTATATATTCCATTTACCATAATATCAAATCTTTAAAATTCAAAATTTAATTTTCATTTTTGGGGAATAAATTAAATTGCTCAATAATTATTCATGTTTCAAAAGTACTCATGTAATAAACTCCGTTTCTCATTTAGGTTTTCACTGGGATCTTCACAGCAGAAATGTTTCTCAAGATAATTGCCATGGATCCGTATTATTATTTTCAAGAAGGCTGGAATATTTTTGACGGTTTTATTGTGAGCCTCAGTTTAATGGAACTTGGTTTGGCAAATGTGGAAGGATTGTCAGTTCTCCGATCATTCCGGCTGGTAAATTAACTAGGAGTGTCCATAATATTTATTTTTATAATTAATTGGTCATCATTCTTATCTAGTAATAATTATAAGATTTCTCATAATTATAAAATTATTGGAGTACATTTCTAAAACAAACTGAATTGCCCTACCACCAGATGGTCGTTTCTTCTTTATCATAGCTTTAATGGATAGATTAAATTCATTCAAATGAACAGTCAAAATTTCTCTCCTTAGTAATTGAATGACAGGGATAATGGAGAGGGTAAAACAGGGAATCACAGATAACTCAAATCATAATTAAACACCACCATAGTCAACTCACAGTTATCTGGGGCTTGCAAAACCATGTAGAAGGCTACCTTGGGACCTAGGATGGACTCCCCTTTCTATTGGGGGCTCAGGAATCATAGAATTGCTCACTGCCCACCCTGTCCCCATAGAAGTCAAGACTTGCAACAGGGGAAAAGATAAGCAGACAGAGCTCCCCACGCATCTCTTTCAGCCAGATCAGAAAGTCACCAAATGCACGCTTTGAGAGAGTTCCTTGTATTATATTTTGTTAATTTTAAAAAAAGTCTTTCATTTGATCTTTATATTTCATAAACTTTTGGATTTTAAAATTAAGAGACAAAATATCACTTGATGCATTTCCACTGAAAGTTTGGTATGTTTTATTGTG
>NW_012150729.1:6891752-6893764 GCF_000956105.1 Propithecus coquereli
CATGATATTTATATTTTCCTCTGATTTACAACTCAAATATTCTTTATTGTTTGCAAAATTACACATAGGAGGACATAAACGGTGCACTTGAAAAATTTCCATGTCCAAAGATACAATTGAAGAATCTACCTTTAATGAAATTTTGTTTAAGAAAATAAGCAGTAGATGAATTTACTTTAAGGAAGTGTTAAACTTTGTATTATTAATTAGTGGCAAATGTTGATCAGTAGAACAAAAAACTATTACCTGTGGTCATGATTGTCCATTTCATATGCTGATTCCTCCCTTACAAGGTTTAGTTCATAGCAAACTGTGCCAGGTGTGGAGGGATGTTCCAGTTGCCACAGTGGTATTACAGTGACTGAGTAGAGTCGACTATGCCATGGATAAAAAAGGAAGAACTCTTCTCTCTATTTCAGTGCTAAGAAGTGGTGGTTCTATGTTTAGCACAGTAGGTAATAAGGTGTACAGCAATGATATTGGTGCAAAACAACAAATTCGGCATCTTTTCCTCATTCACGAGTTAATTGAGAGATCATCTTGCCAAAGGAAAATGGTAGATAATTTTCCATTTTCTAATTACCCCAACTTCTTTGCCAGTATTTACCAATTTCAGTATTTGGGGTATTACCTTAAAGATTTATGCATTTCTGTCTTCTCTCTCCTATTATTTAGTTGACATTCTTCTTGAAATCACTGTACTTTTTTCTTAAATAAATGCATTTTAATATGAGATTTAACGTCTTAGGTTTGGTATGATGGTTATAGATTTTAGTACATTAAAATCAATGCATACCATTAAATTTTATGAATTCTATGTATTTTCCTCCTAAAATCCTATTGTATTTTACCAGTAGTACATGAGTCCCACTTTGTGAAATGTTGATTTATGCTAACAGTGAGAACCCCAGTTTCTTAGGTTGCGGTATTTCCTCTTGTTTTGTGTCTTCTAGTTAAATTGAGATGGAACTTTGTTGAGTTTAATATGCAAACTTATAATCTAATGGAACTTAATTTGAGACTTTTTAACTGAGACTGGTGATACCAACAAATTATCCCATTAGAAGAGTCCCCCAAAACATATCTAATCCAAGAAAGTGAGATTCAACATGACTAATTAAGGATTTTAGAACATCTCCTGAGAAGTCTTTGATAACATATATGTCTTTCGCTGTACCTGGAACACAGATGAGCTTTAAGTGTACTTAATGCAAGTCTTACCCATCAGTTTCTGGTGGCCTCAAAGATAATTCCCATACAGTTTAATATTGCAGATAGAATTTTGGAAACTATATTCAACTAAAATTAATTTGGTAAGCTTACTAGCCTCTCTGTGCCTATCCTTTCTATGATAGCAAGCCCATTGCAAATTTTCTCTCCTCCACCATCAAATTAACCCATAATGCCTTTTAACAACTTTGGATTTTTTAAGAAATCAATTTTAATTTAGACCAAAGAGTACTTAATAGAAAGTAAGCAGTTTTCATGAGAATTCTAACTTTTTTCTTCCAGAACTTGAAGAATCCAGACAGAAATGCCCACCCTGCTGGTATAAATTTGCTAACATGTGTTTGATTTGGGACTGTTGTAAACCATGGTTAAAGGTGAAACACCTTGTCAACTTGGTTGTGATGGACCCGTTTGTGGACCTGGCCATCACCATCTGCATCGTCTTAAATACACTCTTCATGGCCATGGAGCACTATCCGATGACGGAGCAGTTTAGCAATGTGCTGTCTGTCGGGAACCTGGTAAGTAAGGCTCATTGAAGGCTTCTCTTCCCATTCAAAGAGTTCGTGATTGCCTTAGTGGATTTCACATATCACTTTCAAATTAAATACAACTAATTGGCCATGTACACCTAGACAGCAAAAGTTTAGTATCCTTTTTCTAATAACAAAAATATATTGCTGGCCGGGCGCGGTGGCTCACGCCTGTAATCCTAGCACTCTGGGAGGCCGAGGTGGGTGGATCGTTTGAGCTCAGGAGTTCAAAACCAGCCTGAGCAAGAG
>NW_012150729.1:6893907-6896791 GCF_000956105.1 Propithecus coquereli
TGAAATTTTATTTTTAGGGCACCACTACTGAAACAGAAATAAGAAAGAGACGGTCCAGTTCTTATCATGTTTCCATGGATTTGTTGGAAGATCCTACATCAAGGCAAAGAGCAATGAGTATGGCCAGTATTTTGACCAACACTATGGAAGGTATGTCAAAAGTCTTGCACCACAGCTACTTGGTGGTGCTTTAGTAATGATGAGAAAAAAACTTTGGTAAATTCCAACAAAATACTTCCCGACTTGATACTATGTCATCATTGTGTATTTTACTAAGTAAAATTAAAATCCATGTACAATACGTGGATTCTGCTATCTCTCATAGATTTTTACATTTAGCCTTCAGGAAGCTGCTGCAAATTTAAGGTCTATTTGGGATACCTTCATAGATTAAATTCTAAACTGTTCAAACTTGGTGTGTGCTGACATTTGAAAGAATGTAATGATAAATGCTTATCGTGATGACAACGCTAACAAGTTTAGATTGTGTTAACTGCTTGAGACACAGGTTATGAAATCCCAGAATTTAACCAGAAATATAAATGAAAAATGTGAATCAAGATATGATTTGATATTAACCTCATTGAAGCAAAGTGTTTAAAATTTTGTAATCCTAACTTTTGCCTTTCTCTGACCAGATCAGATTATAACAATATATCAGATTTCTCTTTAGTTGCAGCTCCTATCTGAGTAGTTACCATAATGTTTAGAAGTCTGGATCTCATAATGCCAAAATAAAGACTTTGGAGGCAGCTTAATCTGTGATCAATTTCTAGTTCTGCCACATGTTAAATGTGTTAATTTGTGAATTTGAATTTATTTCCTCACCAGTAAAATGTGGATAATGATGTTTAGGCATAAGGTTTTTGTAAGGATTAAATAAAGCATCATAGAAAAAACACCTATGTACTTGATAAACAGGAGACAGTCAATAAATATTATCATTTTTAGTTGTCTTATTGTTGTTATTTTTGTTCATTCACATGTTTTTTCCTTTCCATACTGTAAGGGATTCAAACATGAACTAGCAACTTCAACTACTCGGAAAAAGCTTTCGTGTAACATGTATTCTATCCTCTCCCTTGAGCTCATATTCTGTCCTCTCCCTATGTCTTTACAACCCACTTCTACCCAGGTGTGTGAGTGTGTGTGTGTGTGAGCACATGTGTGTAGATGTATCAAAGGAGAAAGAGAAAAGAAGGAGAAACGAAAGTGAGAGAGAAGCTATACACGTGTCTTTCTTGTAATTACAGTTTCTCTTGAGATTGGGTTGATACCAGGAATAATTCTTTTCCAGTCTGAATGCAAAGATCCCATGATATTAATACCAATACCAAAAGCCTAACAGTCACATCCAGAAAAAACTCACAGTGTAGATGACCGTGTATATCAGAGACTAGTCAGTATTACAAAACCCAATCTTCATAACGTCCTAATGCAGTATCAGAAATCTTTTCACTGATCTCAATGGAATATTAAACTCTAGTACGTTCTCCCCCAACCTCGCCTGCGTTAGCTTGCACCCCCTTTTCCCCCCCAGCTACCAGTAGCTTGCTCCTCCCTGTCCCTCCAGGTAAATCTTTTGAAGATTCTCTGGTCTTCTGCTCCTTGCCATAGCAAAACCACTGAGAGGAAGCTGCCAGTGGTTCTGCTACCGATGTCAGCAGCATGTCTGCTCCCTAAAGCAGGAAGTAGAGAAGGAGACAGGGTAAGTCTAAATCAACAGTCATACTTTGCACTTCTGATAGCATTAAGTTTGAGCTAACATAAGAAATTACTTTAAAAAAACCAAACTGCCACAAGATTGGACTGGTCCACTAATTAAGACATGGAGTTCAAAACGAATGCACCCACATCTCCCTCAGTGGAAATACATCTGTTTCATGGAGTTGCTTAGGATGAAAAGGATGTCCTAGATATAAATATAATTTAGAAAGCAGCAGATGGAGAATGTTTTGGTTTTAATATCTACAGAGCTTTGGACTTTGTATTTTTGTGAGGGACAATGGCTAAATTTTCATTCTATTTTTCATCAGTTATGTAACGAAAAGGTGACTTTTCTTTAATTATATCTAGACACTTTGAAGGTGACATTGGTCAAGGGTGGCTGTTAGCAATATTAGCACATACATGCATACTCCAGCTGACTTTAACATAGTCCTTTTTTTGTTCCTCATGATGTTGGAAAGGTTTCTTGCTTGACATAATCTGTTTATCTGGGGATTCTTTCTTCAGAGTCTGATTGTTGTTTAGTTCACCTTCCTTTCTGATGAATCAGGTTTGTTGATCCTGTTGGCAATTTTTGTTTTCTTTCTTTTTGACTACAGCCAAGTCTCCATTGTCCAGGGTACTGAATAGCCTCATGCTTAATGAAGCAATAGCGGATGAGCAAAAATGAATTGTTTGCTTTTCAAGTTTTTTTTTTTTTAAATGCAAAACCATTTAGAAATGTTTCCAGGACACACCTTTGTGAAGGATGGTGGGAGGGTGAGTTAGAAGGACCTGAGTAATCAAGGTGAGCCAGCAAACGAGACACACTTAGCTGTAAATGATACTCAGTGTGGAAAACCCACACAGGAATAATGGAGAGGTGGCTGTGGTTCTCTCCTGAGTGCTTCGCTTCATTTCAGAGTGTGAGATTCTCTTTTTTTGAATGAATAATTGAATAATTTTATTTTAGAACTTAAATTTGCTCTGGTTTTTCCTAGTGTCAAGACGAGCAACACCTGCTGCATTTCTCCTTTTGAACTTTTCTTTATTTTTTTCTACACAATTTCTGTTTGTTTCTCTTTATCTACTAAATGACAGCTAGCATTAAAAGAAAAAAACGTATTCTGATAGTATACAGATAAAGTGAAATATTGTGATTTCTCTTTTGTTATTT
>NW_012150729.1:6897661-6899317 GCF_000956105.1 Propithecus coquereli
CACACAGTGAGTTTAGCGTCACTAATCTTTTCACTCATTCATACCAGTGGGGACTGTTTTTGGAGACCCAACATACAGATTTATTAGTGATCTTATTCATGGCAATACAACCACACAACCTTTAATTCAATATTAACACCATTATTATTGTATAATAACCATTTCTTCAAAGCATTCTGAACCATTCTATAATTATGGTGGCCATGATTTTCTGAATCAAAAATTGGGACTTTTCATTGAGCAATGAATGAATTTTTTTCCAATTTGTCAAGTTATCTAGGAGCAAAGGCACAAAAATCAAATCATATTTAAATATATTGGAATCATCTGTGGTTTTAGGAATAAAATTATAATAAATTATCAGTGTCCTAGCAAATCTAGATTACATGGTCAAAATAAAACTTAGCATCCCAAGTTAAAATTTAGCATCCAAAATAAAACTGTTTTTTCACTGTAAAGTTGTCTAGATTTCTCTTTTGTAATTGAGTTTAATATAAAAGTTTCACATAACAATGATTTCAATGTCTTTGCAATGACTAAAAGGAAATAAGGTTAATAGTATTTTTTGATATTGGTCAAGTATTTATTTCATTCACTTTTTTTCAGAATATTTTATCATGTACTAACAGAAATATTTATTAGCATAAAATGAGGCATCAAGAACAATTTTGAAAAATTTATAATTAAGAGCAATGGAAACAATAGAATGTTTGATCACCTGCCTTTCTACTATGTTTTAGGTTCTGAACCTCTTCTTGGCCTTGCTTTTGAGTTCCTTCAGTTCCGACAATCTTGCTGCCACTGATGATGATAATGAAATGAATAATCTCCAGATTGCTGTGGGAAGGATGCAGAAAGGAATTGATTTTGTTAAAAGAAAAATACGTGAATTTATTCAGAAAGCCTTTGTTCGAAAACAGAAAGCTTTAGATGAAATTAAACCTCTTGAAGATCTAAATAACAAAAAGGACAGCTGTATTTCCAACCATACCACCATAGAAATTGGCAAAGACCTCAATTATCTCAAGGATGGAAATGGAACTACTAGTGGCATAGGCAGCAGTGTAGAAAAGTATGTCGTGGATGAAAGTGATTACATGTCATTTATAAACAACCCCAGCCTCACTGTGACGGTACCAATTGCTGTTGGAGAATCTGACTTTGAAAACTTAAATACTGAAGAATTCAGCAGTGAGTCAGATATGGAAGAAAGCAAAGAGGTAATAATTTTTAAATAAGGAGATACTTTGGTATTATGTATTGCTGTTGCCTTAAAATCATCAGATTTTTAAAAATTACATGTTTCCTCCTGTAAGAAAATATCTATCAATATATTTTCTATGGCATTGGTAATACTAAATTGGTAATACTGAATTAATGATAGATTAAAATATAGCTAGAAAAATGATATGCTAACTCATTTTTCAAATATTGTTTTGAATTTTTTATATTAATATGCAGATTAACATGAATTTTTCTAAGTGTTTTAAAATAATCTTAGATTTGTGAAAATGCCTCAGTTTGTCTGCTTTCTGCCTTATTGTTTGCCCATAATGGTGGATTTTTGTATGTACTGGAAAAATACTTGATGGGAGGGTAGTTCAGATTCTCTTCTTGTTATATTCTTGGTTCTTATGAAATATTTTATAAAACGTG
>NW_012150729.1:6899367-6901812 GCF_000956105.1 Propithecus coquereli
AAGACATAGTTCACAAAATATTCATTTCCATCTACTGGCATAAATTTAACTTCTATACCTTTAAGAGAAAAAATGAAAGTTTCTCCTTTCTTTTTGACGATCAATAAAAAATTCTTCTTTTTGTGATAATCCGCGTATATCTCTGGAGTAGCTAAAGTAGTAATAACTTCCATGTTTACCACTATTAAGGGAATATGCATATTGCATTTGCCTAAGATTGAATAAACTTGATGCACCGCCTTCCCCATTCCCCCTGGAAAAAGGGAACAGTCTCCCAAAGGCAAGCTGGCGTAACTTCCCCCCAACACACGTGAACTACCATCTGGGGCTCCACCGCAGTTGATGTAACAGTCACAATAGATGTGACTGCCAGGCCTAGTCCACAGACAAGATGGAGATGGAGCCACAGACTGCTTTCCCCAAGGCAGGAATTTTATTTTTCTGACATGGTCAGAGATCCTTTTATAGGTTTAAGGCAGGTGCTACAGAAAAAGAGGGCAACTTTTTGAAGACTGCCAGTTCTAGAAGTAGCAGACACGATCTCCTCTTTCTCCAAGTGAAGGTAAGGCAATAGCACACAGGAAGGATACGAAGGTTTTGGGTTTCTCTCACAAGTAGGCAATCAGGATAGAGAAACTACTAATATATGTAATATATTTTAATCTTGAATCCAAAATGAAAATTATAGTAACGTTTTCATTCCAAGAAACTAACTTGAGGGATATGTGAAAGAGCTGATTTCACCTAATGAGCGAGCACATTTGTGAAACAGGATTCAGGATTTCGATCCCTGAGTGAGCTTGCTGAACTCTGTTTTCTTAAATTGCCTTTGATCACGCGAACACCTGGGCTGGCGGTTGTACAGCCCCCCTTTGGTAACAAAGGAGGTCTAACCAAAGAGATTAGTTTGACTCACATAAATATTTCTAGGGAAATAGGTAAATATAAAAATAGTGTTGTGAAGCGTAGGTTGGATGATGGTAACAGTGATAATGATAACAGCTAAACTCTCTCAAGGGTTCGCTATGTTCCAGGACCTGTGCTGAGAGCCCCATGGGTTCTTTCATTGAATCCTTATAACAACCTTGTAAGCTGGACACTAGAAGACTGTTATGTTTATTTTATAGATGAGGGAATGGGGGTTCAGACTGGTTATGCTACTTATCTAGAGTCATACAGTTAGTAAGTGACAGAAACTTGACCCTTACCCAGCACTCTAATTCTGTAAGTGGTACTCCTCTGTTATGTCAAGTAATTTGTGGAACTAAGGGAAAGAAGTGTCTAACAAGTATTTGTAAGAAAAATTTTAGCACAGCACCACCACATGCAGGTTGGCTGCTTTAAAAAAAAGCTTCACTGAATTTATGAGAAAGAAAAATCATATGTTCAGAGAGTATTTATTTTTCTTCCTGATAATGGAATAGCATTGAATTAAGTTAGCAATTCATAAAAGATCATAGAAACAATTAGAAAATTAACAGTAAACTTTATGATACTGACTCTAACTGTGGTAGGAGTTCCAAGAAAGGAAATAACAGTAAGAGTAAACATGGAATGCTATTTCCTCATTTGTTCGGCAAACAGCAATTCGGAGCAAAGACATCAGAATTAGACTTTCAAAACAAAAAACAACTTCTTTACTTATTAACTGTGATTGTGGACAAGACACTTAAGATTATGTATTAATAAAAGCTTCAGTTTTCTCATCTATAAAATATTAATAACAATAATTCCTGCCTTATGGGGCTGTTGTGAGAAATAAATCATATGAACCTTGCAAAATGCTTGGCACAAGGACTGCTACTTACTAAAAGCTCAAGAAAAAGCTCTTTTTAGTATTACATTACTATTATTATCATCTGATATTGCTAGTGATCTAGGGCCTGGCTCTAAGGTATATGTCTCCCGATCTATCAGCAAAGTTGTGCTTATTTAAAAAATAATCCAATGCAATGTGATAGAGATGTGGGCAAGAAATTTACAAGGACAGAATGGCAAAGGCCATGTAACAGTAAATGACATTTACAAATAGAGTACTTGCCAAATGCATTGAAGAGGCAATATAGATTGGATCTTACTCTAGGGGCATTCATTGATGTATATCAAGAAAAATTTCCTAATAGACAAGGCCAGTACATTAATAAACCTTAGGAAAATAAATCTAGAAAATAATATGGCACCAAAATTCAGCTTTATTGCAGATAAAAATAATAATTTAGCATTTAATTTCATTTTTCTTCATTTATCTATTTTTTCATCCAAATAAATTCAAAGGCAAATCACAACAAAACATAATTTTACTGGTAAATTCCAGAAGTAAAGGAGCAGGTCTTGGTATGATTACCAGAATCCATGATATAGTCATTGGCAGTTGTGGCAGTGTATACTTTCAAAGTTACACCTAGTCCTCATTGGATCTTACACATTTTTACCCTTTTTTTTTTT
>NW_012150729.1:6901862-6903583 GCF_000956105.1 Propithecus coquereli
AAGTACGAAAGTGTTACCAAGAACAGCCATTCATTCTATTTATGAGAATTAAAAGTACTATCTCTTGAAAATGTTTCAAATTTGGGTTTCCTACAAATTGGAGTTTAAAAAAATTAATAATAATCTCAGTCCATTAAAAGCACATGGGATTTTGGTGCCTAGAAACTATAGTATAAGCCAGTAACATTGACTCAAGAAACATGAATTGTTTGTCATCTCTGTGTAACATTAACCATGCCCAGCATCATTTTCCTGAGTCTTGGAGGCATGGGAAAGATGATAAGAAGATAAATATGACAGTGATATGACACGTATTCAAATAGGATTAAACATAAAAAGTATCTAATACATGTAAAAAATATGAAAACAAAGTGCCAAAGTTCACAAAATGGGAAAATCGCTTTACAACAGCAAGTTTGCTCAGAAAAGTCTTTGTCATAGTTTAGACCTAAAATATCTTTAATTGAGATGTAAGATTTAGATTGGTAGGAAGAAAGATAGATCATCCCAAACTAGGGGATGGTATACCTGGTGGTTGGGGATCAGAGGACAGTAGACTTTGTGAGAAGAATCAGGCTCTTATACTGTAACTATAAAGTAATTATACTAAGTTGCTTGATTAGGACCCAAACCAGTGGAATAGAAAAAGAACTAGCATAACCATTATTTTAAAGTATATACTCTATAGACTTGATTTCCTTTCACATGAATATAACCTTCAATTCCCCAAAGGAAGAGAGAGGGGAAGGAAAAAAGGCAAAATAGTATCATTTTATTTCTACTGATTGCCAGATTTCAGCCTCCTCAGCATTAGCTTAGATAATTCTGATCTATTTTTGAAGTAACAAGAAACATGAACGGTGTACAATGCAGAAATATGAACGGTGGCTTAAAACATCAAACACTGATTATTGTGTAGTTTCTGTGGGTTGGGAATTTGGGAGCAACATGGCTTGGTGGTTCTGGTTCAGAGTCAGTCAGGAAGCTGCTGTCCAGATAGTGGCGGAGCTATAGTTATCTTGACTGGGGCTGGAGGATCAGCTTCCAAGAAGGCTCAATCTCATAGCTGTTGATAGGAGGTCCCTATTCCTTGTTGGCTGTTGGTTGAACCTCTCAGTTTTTCTCTACCGGGCCTCTCCATAGGGCTGTTGACTATCCTCATGCTATGGAAACTGGCTCCTTCCAGTGCACGTGATACAAGAGAGAAGGCAAAGAGAAAGTCCTCTTTATGTTCTGATCTTGAAAGTCACACTCCATCACTTCTGCCATGTTCTATTCATTAGAAGCTAGACACTAAGAAGAGCTCACATTTAAAAAAAATAGGCTCTAGGCTCTACCTTTTGAAAGGAAGAGTATCAAATAATTCGTAGATTTATTTTATTTTATTTTATTTTATTTTGAGACAGTGTCTCGCTCTTTTGCTTGGGCTAGAGTGCAATGGTATGATCATAGCTCATTGCAACCTCAAACTCCTGGACTCAAGCGATCCTTCCGCCTCAACCTTCCAGGTAGCTGGGACTATAGGAATGCACCACCATGCCCAGCTAATTTTTCTGTTTTTTGTAGAGATGGGGTCTTGCTCTTGTTCAGGCTGGTCTCGAACACCTGGCCTCAAGTGATCCTCCTGCCTTGGCCTCCCAAAGTGCTAGGATTACATGCATGAGCCCTGCAGATATATTTTAAAACTACCACAATCCCCAATACAACTTTAAAATGTTTGC
>NW_012150729.1:6903633-6905220 GCF_000956105.1 Propithecus coquereli
GTCTACTTCTCTGAAACAGTGTCTGCTAATTAACCACTATTACTCTTAGGTATCTTAGTTCCTTAAAGAAAAACAAAGCTATATTATATATGCTTATGTAGGATTCTGGAAAATTTGGTGTACCTTATTATTAAAATGCCAATTAAAAAACTGTATAATGTAATTATTTTATTTATTGCATGAACCATTTCAGAATTAAAAATACCCCCTGGTATTAAATAACTGCTACATTTGCTGGATAATAGTTTGCCACATAAATAATTCATCACTCTAAAATTGACAGTTACGTTGTAGATTTTCCCTGTAAATAAAGTTACAGATTCTTCAGAAATGCAGGGCATTAACGGCCTTCTTGCTTTTGTTTCCAGCTCCGAGTATTCAAGTTGGCAAAATCTTGGCCAACTCTGAATATGCTCATAAAGATTATTGGCAATTCTGTGGGGGCTCTGGGAAACCTCACATTGGTGTTGGCCATCATTGTCTTTATTTTTGCTGTGGTCGGCATGCAGCTCTTTGGTAAGAGCTACAAAGAATGTGTCTGCAAGATTTCCAGTGATTGTGAACTTCCACGCTGGCACATGCACGACTTTTTCCACTCCTTCCTGATTGTGTTCCGCGTGCTGTGTGGAGAGTGGATAGAGACCATGTGGGATTGCATGGAGGTCGCTGGCCAAACCATGTGCCTTACTGTCTTCATGATGGTCATGGTGATTGGAAACCTAGTGGTATGTAGAAAAAACATTTTCCTCATTTTCAGTAAAAGATAATGTAACCATAAAAAAGTATGTTCCGCTGAAGAATGTTTTGTATGTTTTCTTTTTTATATCAAGGCCATTTCCTATTCTTTATTATTCATGACTGCAAGAGCCAGATATGATTTAGACTATTGTAATCCACACAAACCCTTAAAATATCTTTTGAACTGAAGTTGTTCTTTCTCATTATCCCTCTTGCTATTCCATGGAGAGTAACATTTCTGGCTTTTGTTTTTCAGTTCTTGTACTAAAGTACGGAAGTGTTACCAAGAACAGCCATTCATTCTATTTATGAGAATTAAAAGTACTATCTCTTGAAAATGTTTCAAATTTGGGTTTCCTACAAATTGGAGTTTAAAAAAATTAATAATAATCTCAGTCCATTAAAAGCACATGGGATTTTGGTGCCTAGAAACTATAGTATAAGCCAGTAACATTGACTCAAGAAACATGAATTGTTTGTCATCTCTGTGTAACATTAACCATGCCCAGCATCATTTTCCTGAGTCTTGGAGGCATGGGAAAGATGATAAGAAGATAAATATGACAGTGATATGACACGTATTCAAATAGGATTAAACATAAAAAGTATCTAATACATGTAAAAAATATGAAAACAAAGTGCCAAAGTTCACAAAATGGGAAAATCGCTTTACAACAGCAAGTTTGCTCAGAAAAGTCTTTGTCATAGTTTAGACCTAAAATATCTTTAATTGAGATGTAAGATTTAGATTGGTAGGAAGAAAGATAGATCATCCCAAACTAGGGGATGGTATACCTGGTGGTTGGGGATCAGAGGACAGTAGACTTTGTGAGAAGAATCAGGCTCTTA
>NW_012150729.1:6915765-6917632 GCF_000956105.1 Propithecus coquereli
GTAATAGTCTAGGAAGGGGATATATGTAGGTTTTAATCTTTCAGAATTTTACCTGGTAGCTCTACACTGGAAAACTAAAGAAAATTGAAACAATTATTCAAGAACCTCAAACACTCTCACTTGAAGTGTCTTTTTAGTATTTGTCTTCTAGTCATGTTTGGTCATTTTTTTTTAACTGGTGGGATGAAGTTGTGCTGTTAAATATCGTACAGTAGTAAGAAATGGCATGAGGCTTATTGCTATTCCTTTAAAAATGATTTTTCAAATTGAGGAAAAAATTAGGCACTTTTCTTTTTTGGAATGTTTAATAAATTTCATTTGATATGGCAAACTAAATGAGTGGACTCATAGGTCATTTAGGTGTTTGAACTAAGTCCTCTGCTATGTTTTTGCCAAATTTGTGTGATTCTTTGGTAATTTCCTGTAGATTATCTAGAATGGGTCATTTAAAATTCATGTCATAATCATGTATGCTTTAACTTTCATGTTATTTTGATTATATTTAATGTAATTCCTTTTGTGATTTTGAATGACTGATTTTTCTTTTAGAGACTTTAATAATGTTGAAGCCATGCTTAAATGATTATTTTTCGAAGTGAAATTTAGTGGTATAATATGGTGACCTTCACTGCTTACCATTCTTACTTCTCACAGGGGTAAAATCAAGCTGGAGCCATCAAGAATGCAGCTCTGGTGTTTTTTAACCAGCCAAAAGCTCGTGTCACCACTTTTACCCAGGTTACCCAAGCAAGTTGTACATATATAAATACAATCAGTGACTTTTGACTGGCCTGCATGTTACTCAGCTACGTTCCTTGCCCATCCATTGGCAATAAAATAAAAATATGCACAGCTGCTATTATGCTGAGTCATATAAAGCATGGTCAGGCAAGTCTGACAACCCTAACTTTTTTTTTTTTAAAAAGATTTGGTTGCTAATTTTCTTACATAGATTTTAACAAAAATTATATCAATGAAAAGTAAAAGTGCATGCCTTTATGGATTATTTAATTTCCATTTAATGTTTTGACTATACTTAGGGCCTAAAGGAGAAATGTAGGTGTTGAAAAACTCTTGCAGAAAAGCTCTCTATCCCTCTGCCTTTTTAAAAAATATAGCCCCAATGAGTGTACTTTGTTGGTAATTTTTTGTTTAGTGTCACATTAAGTTTTTCTGAAGGGTAGGTAATCTGCAAATTAAAGCAATCCCTTATTCATGTGTAAACTTCCTAAAGAATGTTTTAATGTGATAATAATGTAAATGAATTGGAATGTTTATATTTTGGCTGCTAGCAGCATGGGTATAATTTTTAATCTGCTTTATTGTAGGGAAAATGGCATCACTTTATTTAGTAATCGACCAAAAGTATTTTGCATTTAGAATATAATTCCCTTGAAGATTCTGTTTATATTTACCCTAAAACTCCTAGACTGAAAGAAAAGGAAGTAAATGTCTTTTGTACACCAATGAACAATAATAATAACAACGAAAGACTTATAGGTGGTATGCTCATTCTGAAAATAGATGTGGAGTCCCCGTGCTTCATCCTTTTGGCTCCTGTGTGCTTTTTGGGTTTTCTCTCCCCTCTATTTCATCCATACTTGCTGGGAAACTTTCTCCTGACGAATATTATTTAAATATATCATTATCTGCAAACTCCTATATAGGAAAAGAACTATAGGCTCTTCCTCCTTTGATGTTTTTAAAATGAAGGGACTTCCCTTATCATGAGACTATAACAGTAAGTGTAGCACCATTCTGTGGGCTCCATTTAGTGGAACATTCATTTCCTGATGTTTAAATCACAATTTTATGCACAAATGTGTTAAGCAAATTGCTCAATCCAATTTAGTCATTTAAAAAAACC
>NW_012150729.1:6917682-6919277 GCF_000956105.1 Propithecus coquereli
TCATTCTGAAAATAGATGTGGAGTCCCCGTGCTTCATCCTTTTGGCTCCTGTGTGCTTTTTGGGTTTTCTCTCCCCTCTATTTCATCCATACTTGCTGGGAAACTTTCTCCTGACGAATATTATTTAAATATATCATTATCTGCAAACTCCTATATAGGAAAAGAACTATAGGCTCTTCCTCCTTTGATGTTTTTAAAATGAAGGGACTTCCCTTATCATGAGACTATAACAGTAAGTGTAGCACCATTCTGTGGGCTCCATTTAGTGGAACATTCATTTCCTGATGTTTAAATCACAATTTTATGCACAAATGTGTTAAGCAAATTGCTCAATCCAATTTAGTCATTTAAAAAAACCGTTAATTACTTTATCGCTTGGATGCAGTTTCCCCTCCTTCTGCTATTAAAACTGTAAATCAACCTTAATACAAGCATATTCAGCTTTTTGAAAGAAACAATGATCATGCCATTCCTAGAGCATTCTTTTATACTTTGGAGCAAAATATTCAGTACACTCCAGATTTCTGAAAGACAATGCTTTATATGTTGGAGGAATGGCATGTAAAATGGAATCCAAGATGTATAGTTGCTAATTGCTCACACTTAAACACAGATACACATGTATAGAGGGGACTAGAGAGAATTATTTTTTCCTGCTATGCATTAATTCTTCAGAAAAGGATGAGATTTGGGCTCATTGTGATAATGGGTTGTTTTTTCCAGTTTCTTGGAAAGAGGCAAGGTTAGTTTTCTTATTCTCTGAGTATTCCATTTGCCAAGTTCCTGTAGAGAAAGGCGTTTGAGGGAAAGTGGGTCAATCAGGTATAGTATCTACCAAGTCTTCCAGTAGGTTAGTGACAAAGGTAGGGGAAAGGCTCTAAAGAACAAAATGGGCCAAACCCATGTGTCTTTGGGGGCACTATTAATCTGTTGAGGGGAAGGCCATGATGATATAAGCGTTCCTCTTGGCACTCCAAGAAAGACAAAAGATTCTGCTATTTATGATTTTAAAAATTTTATAATGTATCTATTATAAGCACTAAAATGACTTTCTGGATAATATAGTGTAATGAGAATGATTATTTTTATTTTGCCATATTCCTTATTTAAAAAGTAATACCAATGATCCCTTCTAATGTTAATGCATCACTTTGGCCTTAAGCCCGTTCCAAAGCAAGTGAGACCATCACTTCCATTGTTCCAGTGTTAAGATTTTCTAAGTAAAATGATCTTGAGCTCCTTAAGTACAGGTTAGCAACAGGATTCATGTAGAACAAACCATTGCCATTCTTGGAGACCAAAATAGCCAGATGGGAATACTTGATTTAATGTATATTTAAAGTTATTTTTTTAAATCCCAATTCTTTTGTTAAATCACATTAGTTAGTCGGCCTTTTGACTAAGATCAAGTGTAATATCTGTCCTTATCAGTTCAAATCACATTAGAGTATACCTCTTTTTTTCCAAGTTATGTATTAATACACTATTTACTAGTTACATTTTTTTAAAAATGTGTCTTAGCTTCATAATGAGAACCAAGGGTGCCTATGAAAACCTTAATAAGAAGCAATGTTTTCTCTTCCTTTTTCCGTGAT
>NW_012150729.1:6931342-6963919 GCF_000956105.1 Propithecus coquereli
TTTAAAGAAAAAAATATACTATGGTGCCGTGTCTAATCTTGTGACCCCCACCTTTACCAAAGCGGATTGGCATTGTGTTTAAGTTATTCTTAAATTACAGATCAAGAAAATGCATACGGAAGACTAGGGGGCACGCCTAATGAATGTTTATGTTTAGATTAAAGAAAATAATTAAAAGCTTTTCTGTGGGATTGATTTTCAGAAGCTAAATGCAACTACTAGTTCATCTGAAGGCAGCACAGTTGATATAGGAGCTCCCGCTGAGGGAGAACAACCTGAGGTTGAACCTGAAGAATCCCTGGAACCTGAAGCCTGTTTTACAGAAGGTAAGCAAAACAATGGCATTTACGGTCATAGTCTCATTTTCTCTGTCCATATGTTCTATCTATGTCTGTCTGTCTATCAGCTATCTATCTACACAGTAATTATCTATAACTGTCTACCAACTGTTCATTTCTTTGCTAATTTTTTACATTTTCTATACAAAACAAAGGCAATTTTTAAAAGGCAAAGTTTAATTTACATAATTAAGTATTCTTATTTTTATAGATCCTGTTCAACTCTAAGAAATGCTACTAACTGGCTTTTCTGTGGCCCTCTACAATATCTTATATGAGAGGAAACCAAATCACACATATCTCTCTATAGCTTTAAAAAAATAAAAGGAAAAGATGTAAGGAAATGAAAGAAGTAATTTGCCATTTACTTTTTCATTCTGTAACGGGTACTTTGTCATTCTTATAATAGCTACTAACTGAGAAACGTACATTTAAGTCTGTTCTTGAGTAACAGTTCCCTGTATCAATTAAAGTCAAATATTTTTTATTATTTCTGAACAAAGATAGGTAATAAAAATGTCAAAATAGGATGTGAGTCACATAATGTGGGGCAACATGTCATTGGAGTACTCTCAATAGGATTTTCTAAAGAAAGCTAAAATTATGTTATTTGAAGTATGGATCAATTACTATTATAATAATAATGCTGTGTATTGAGCCACCTAAAATCCTGGGCTCTAAGCTGTATACTTTTCCAGTCTTGATTTCTAACTTTTTCTGTGAAACTCACAGAGTTTCCTTCCACTAAGTTCTGCTTGTATCATTGTTTCTCCATCATTATAGCTTCATGTTCTAGATATGATTCTTATATGGCCTTCAAGATCCAGGTGATGAGTATAATATTTGAGTATAATAATATGAGTATAACATTTTTGTTACCTATCTTTGTTCAAATCCATCGCCTCCATAAAGCTCAGAAATTAAACTTTACAGAAGAACTCTCATAGTACTTTGTCTTGTGATAATTTGTTGCTTTCTATACCTATAGAATTTGTAGACAAATCACCCCAATGTAAAATGCACATTTTTTGAGGGTAAGGCTATGTTTTACATGCTCTAGTATAATTTGTCCAATACAGTTCTTTGACTATAGCAGGTATTCAATAAACATTTGTTGAAGAGCCTTTGATCTAGTAGTTCACAAATTATACAAAGCTGTTTATTACATTGCTACTGATAATGGCCAGAATTAATGCAATACATATCCAATAATAGCAGAATCATTATATAAATTCTCATAATCTTATTTAGAGAAATATTATGAAGTAGTTCACAAATCAATTTACTTGTAATAAGATGATAAATATTTATTATGCCATTTAGTGAACTAATCAGAATTCACATATATATAATATCCTTATAGGCCAGGCGCTGTTGGTGGCTCATGCCTGTAATCCTAGCACTCTGGGAGGCTGAGGTGGGAGGATCCTTTGAGCTCAGGAGTTCAAGACCAGCCTGAGCAAGAGCAAGACCCCATCTCTACTGAAAATAGAAAAATTAGCCAGGCATTCTGGCATACATGCCTATAGTCCCAGCTACTTGAGAGGCTGAGGCAGGAGGATTGCTTGAGCCCAAGAGTTTGAGGTTGATGTGATCTAGACTGATGCCACGGCACTCACTCTTCTCAAAACAACAGGGTGAGACTCTGTCTCAAAAAAAAAATAATAATGTCCAAATAGAGTGCAATTATACTCGTAAGATAAGGCAGGATGAAAATATCAGCTTTTGGTAATTGCATTTTTCTTTTGGTTTTTCCATTTTTTAATGTATGTTTTTATAATGTAATATAATCTGTTATAGTAGTCCTATAAACATAAAAATAAATATTTTTTGAACAAATGATTAAAAAGCCATATAGAAGATTTTGATTTCTATAAGTGGAAGCATCTTAAAAAATAAATTATTTACAGTGTATTATCAGGTAATAATGTTAGATGAATCTCTCACCAACACAAATTACATAATCAAAGAGTAATTATTTTTTCCCTGTTTACTCTCATGTATTTCAGACTGTGTGCGGAAGTTCAAATGTTGTCAGATAAGCATAGAAGAAGGCAAAGGGAAACTCTGGTGGAATTTGAGAAAAACTTGCTATAAGATAGTGGAGCACAATTGGTTTGAAACCTTCATCGTCTTCATGATTCTGCTGAGCAGTGGGGCTCTGGTAGGTGATACTTGGTCCACTCCATCTTTTAACTGAAATCCTTTCCCTTCGATTAACCTCATGTATCCATTTTTTAAGTAAGGTGTTTGTGAGAATGAGGGAAAGTATGTGTGACATGTTTAGCACAGTGTGAGAGGTTCAATAAATAGCAACTTTTGTCACTGTGTCTGGAGTAGTCCTCAGATGAAATCAAACTCAGATCATTATGGTTTCTCACAATGTTTAAAGAAGGATCTTTCTGACTTTTAATCATCAGAGGCAGTTCTTATTAAGAATGGCAATATAGATGCGATATAGGATTATCAGCTAAATATCAAACTGCTTCACGTAAGCTCTGTGCTGCAGGGAACTCACCTGTCTGGTTCACACTGATTTGCAACTGCCAGCCACGGTGAGTGGCAAATAGTAGGCTAACTTAATTACTGACTTGTAGCAAAGTGAAAGCATTATAAACGTAATTTATGTCTAATTTCATTAAATGGAATGATCAATGTGTTCAAAATATTTATTAATATAATGAAAATGGTATGACACATTTTCCCAATTGCTGACACAAATGTGGTTGCATTCCTCTTATTTTTTTCGATTGGTTAATAGACTATTTGGTGAGTTGATTTCATTAGGAGGATTATTGCATTGTACCTGGAGGCCTCTAGGCCTGCTTCTGATTGGACTAGGAATCCTGTGTTCTGTCATGTACTGACTCAATCCAAAGAGGGTCAGCCTACCTTTTTCATGCCAAGTGGAAAGGGAACTACAAAGTCTCATCAGTGACTAGTGCCCTTGCTGTGTTAACTCTTGGTTCTCAGCTATACCCAGTCAGATCTCACCAAAGGGCACAAACATGCTGGCTTCTGAGGGGCTTCAGCTTCAGCTGAGCCCCAAAGGCTTATAAGCTTTTAAGTCTTATAAGCCCATAAAGGCTTATAAGCTGAGCCCAAAAGCCTTTATGTCTTTGTGTGGAGCCCTGGCCACAAGCTCCAATCCTCTCGTTCTCTAAAAAAGAAAAATTTCCCTTGTTTTTGATCTAAGCCACCTGATCTCCCTGATAATTTTTCCTATAAGAAGATTGAGTTGGATAGATGGGCCTTTTCATTCCAGAAGTTTCAGGGGTTTCTGCAAATGAGTTCCCTACCCTTTCCCAAGGGCTCTGGAAAATTATGGAAGAAGGAACTTCCAGACATACACCCACACATGTGCAGAGAGAGGGAGAAAGAGAGAGAGATGGCAATCCTTTCCCTTTTCCCTGGGCTGAGGGGCCTCCTTGCCTTATGTCTGCATTACTGGAAGGGCACATTCCAGGGAGTCTGCACTGAGCAAGACAGAGCTGCTCCCACGTGACTTTCCATCTCCTGCTCTAGAGAGAAGCAACTGGCAATCTCTCAAAAATTTCGGGTTCTTTTGGGGTACTCTGATACCAAAGTTTAAAAATTATTTGAATTCTTTGGTTGACTGAAACACCCAGTCAACAGTCATTTGTGTACAAATAACTGTAAAGTAAAATGCAGCCATGCGAAACGCTAAGCCTTCCAGCCTTAGGAACCTGTTAACAGGCTTGCATCATTTTCTTTTCTTAAAAGACATCAATTAGAGACTGACGGTGGTGAAAAAGATTTAATAGAATTCTTTCACTTACAGGCCTTTGAAGATATATATATTGAGCAGCGAAAAACCATTAAGACCATGTTAGAATATGCTGACAAGGTTTTCACTTATATATTCATTTTGGAAATGCTGCTAAAGTGGGTTGCATATGGTTTTCAAATGTATTTTACCAACGCCTGGTGCTGGCTAGACTTCCTGATTGTTGACGTGAGTATTTTGCAGTTTTCTGTTTCATTCGTTGGCATGTGATGATATGTACTAGTCTAGCCATGGTGCTTGGCACATAGTAGGCACTCAGTAAATATTGCATCAGACCAATTATAAGTGAAGTTTCCTGTTCTCAGTGAGAGGATGCTCCCAGTAATTTTTACCAACTTAAATAATATATACTATCATAAATGAAACAGTCAAATGCCATCTTATTATACTTATTGATTTAGTTTCAAATTAATATTTGAAATTTCAAGTTATACAAAATAATGTATTAACTTAGAAATTTTGCTTTTGCTTTTTTTACTCTCATATGTCACAAAATTGCTGTATTTCAATTCTTCACGGGCATCTTTGATATTAGTATCTTTGTCATCGCTAGAGCCAGCTGATAAGTTTTTGTCACACAGATGGATTATTAATTATGAAGAAATTTGAAAGTCCAAAAAGCAAGAGACATCACTGGATTTTTACAATGGTAGAAACAAGTTGGCTATTGACCAATTATTTAAAGGTTTTATTAAACTACATTGGTGTTGAAATAAAGTAAGAGTATGAGGATTTTAAAATAATTGAATACGAGACAAATCTGCTATTAAATTTAACATACAAAGGCTACATGCAGAATTACATTAAAAATCTTCTGGAAATAAAATAAGACAATAAATAATATCTAAAATTATGTCTGTTTAGACAATACAAATGAGGGGAAAATGTACCAAAACTGTAACCATTCCTTTAATCATAAAATGGATTTATGTATGATATTATTTTTCTCTATATTTTATATGTGGTTATGATAGATTGGAAAATTTATAATAAAAATATCTGACATTTACTATATCTGTGTAAGGATAAGGCATTAAGTAAACATTACTTGAATATAAAGAAATGCCTAAGAGAAATCTAGTTATCCTGTAGCTAGCACTCATATTACCTAAAATACTCTGATATTTACCTTTTCAGATTTAAGAGAACTATCATGATAGTATATTAAACTGATCAATACTTTGCTTTAAATCAAATGTGCTTATTGTTCACCTATTTTGTTATGAAAGATACAAATATAAGGAGGTCATTTTTCTGATCCTATAGGAGCTTACAGTCAAATAGTGAGGACAGATATGCATACAATGACAAGTTGACACCCGTGATTAAAAGTGCCATTCCCTTCCCTTGAGGAAGGAGAAAAGGCTTCCTGAGGGAAGTGGAGTGTGAGCTGGAGTTTGAGGGATGAGAATTTCAGCAGGCACACATGAGGAAGCGACACATGTGTTAAAACATTGATGCATGACGTGCAGGGCTGGTTCCAGAAACAAGTGGTCCTCTAGGGTAAGCACAGAGTGCCAGAGGGTGAGGGGAACCATTTGTAATTGGATGACAAGGTAAGAGAGGTAAGTTAAAGAACAGTTTGAAGAAACTGAGTTGCCGTCCAAGGAAATTTGGAGTCATGATTTAGTAAAGACGAAGCCTTTAAAGAATTACATATAGAAAAGTGATAAGACCAGCTTGGTGTTTTAGGGAGAGAAGTTTGGTGGGGGTGTGAATGGTGGAATAGAAACAGGATTATTTAGAGACCAAGTATCCAATTAAGAGATTGCTGAAATGTTGCAGGAAAAGGCCTAAATGTATTTCCTTTTCACATTTCGCTACACAAGTCATATAAAATCGGATATTTTGCCATCTCTTTTAATCAACCAATCGATAGTACCCCTTCAGAATATTTTTCATGTGTCTAACTTTTATCTTTCATCCTTTAACTAATGCCTATCTCTTTTTGGTTCTGACTTCAGAGAAGGTAAAGTACTACAGGTCCTCATACCTTATGCAGAAAATATTCACAATTCATGATAATTCAGTAGCTGTTTTTCAATTATCTGTGAAGAGGGGACTTACAAAGACTAAAAGTTTAGCTTTTATAAACTGTATAAACCATGTAAGATAAAATGTTTATCTCTTTCTTTCTGTACACAAGAGGTTTCACTTTCAAATTGCATGGGCAAAATTAGTTTGAATAAGTCCAGTTTATTTGTAACAATTTTGTGTGTCCTTCACTTATTCTTATTAAAAAATACATTTTTCAAGTATCTATTAACACCATACTCTTAAAAGCTGTACTATACATTTATTTGTGTTTATCTGCTTTTGAAATTCAGGTGCACTTTAAGACAAAATGCTTTGTCTTAGCTTACATAATTTTAACGAATTTTCTACGTATTTTCAAAGAAAATTGGACTTGTATATGCCTTCTATCACAGTTTTTCTTTTTCTTATTAGCTGAGACTTTAGAATTTTTATTAACTACATTAGTCGTCTGTATGAATGACTAAAGAAAACATACTTTTTGTAATTTCTAATTAGTTATACTAAAATCTCAACTTTTGGCTGGGCGCGATGGCTCACACCTGTAATCCTAGCACTCTGGGAGGCCAAGGCGGGTGGATTGCTCAAGGTCAGGAGTTCAAGACCAGCCTGAACAAAAGCGAGACCCTGTCTCTACTAAAAAAAATAGAAAGAAATGATCTGGACAACTAAACATATATATATAGAGAAAAAATTAGCTGGGCATGGTGGCACATGCCTGTAGTCCCAGCTACTCGGGAGGCTGAGGCAGGAGGATTGCTTGAATCCGGGAGTTTGAGGTTGCTGTGAGCTAGGTTGATGCCACGGCACTCTAGCCTGGGCAACAGAGCCAGACTCTGCCTCAAAAATAAATAAATAAATAAATAAAATCTCAACTTTGTTCAAATCACTAATTTTAAACTTGGGCTTTTTTGAATGTGTTCGTGTTAATATTGTTCATATTCACCAGTGGTTTGCATAGTTTACTTATGTACCAAGTTTTAATTTCCCTTTCAGGTCTGCTAAACAATATGAGAAATGACACAGAAATAAAGTTTCACAGATCTGTCGATGAACAACACATTTCTGTCTGTCTGTCTCTTTTTTTTTTTTTCTGGCTTTGCTTTTAATTTTTTTAAAAAGGTTTCCTGTCAAGAATCTTGAAAAGAGAACATGTGTAGCATTTTTTTTTTTTTTAATAAGCTTATGACAGTGGTTCGCAAAGCATCGTTCACAGGCCAGCATCATTAGTCTCGCCAGGGAACTTGCAGAAATGCAAATTCTCAGGCCCCACCCCAAATCTACTAAATCAGATTCTGCCAGCTATCAGTGTTTTTAACAAGCCCCCTGGATGATTTCAAAACTCACTAAAATTTGAGAACTACTAGTTTATTGCATAGAGCCAGGTTGAACTATGTAGACATTTTTGTTTGTATATAAGACAATTGTGTTGCTTTTTCTGTATAGGTGTCATTGGTTAGCTTAACTGCAAATGCCTTGGGTTACTCAGAACTTGGTGCCATCAAATCCCTCAGGACACTAAGAGCTCTGAGGCCCCTGAGAGCCTTATCCCGGTTTGAAGGAATGAGGGTAAGACTAAACGCTTAGAATTTGTTGCAATTGTAATTGAGAACATACTGACACTGTGTACTTTAGAAATGAAAAATGTATGGAGAATTTGTGTCTTCTATTAATATATTCATACTGACATAACCAATCAATCAATAATAATACTTATCAGATGTCCATAATACTTTGCATGGTATATATCACAGAATATAATGCTTGAGTGATTGTTTCTAATTAACTAGATTTTCACTTGGTGGGAAATCTCTATCAGATTCTGTAGGCTGCTGATCTGAATCAAGATTAGTTATGTTCATTCTATTTATAAATGTGCAGGAAACCCTACTCACTATAATTTTAAACTACCAAATCATTACTCATCATTTCTTCACTGCTCCATATGATGTACTTGGAGCCCTTTGAAGACCGAATCTGGCTTTTAGTATTCAAACACAGGCTGAGATGGCTAAAAAGTAGGTCAACTGTGGAAATCTAGCGCTCATTTAGAAAGGTGGTACAAAGGAACAGGGAGGAATTTGTGCTGACATTTGTCATCCCCTGGGGCATAAAACCTGAGACCACATGCCCTCACCACCTAGAAAATGATACTGTCCTGTTTCAGTGGTTTTCGCTGTTCCAAAGGAACTTTTAGAAAACAATGTTTTTTGTGATATTTGAAAATAGTTACTGAGACTCCATCTGCATGTTGCAAATACAACCAAAGATGAATAGTGTGTGTGGGTGTGGGTCTGTGTATGTTTGTGTACATGGAAAGGAATTGTTAGCTGTTAAATTCTTTTCACTTTACCAACTTGAAATCAGTTTTTACAGCAGTAGGCTTAATAAACAAAGGGTATCAAATTTTCAGCACTAGAATAATTTTTGTATTTTCTGTGTAGAATTTGGTCTCCAAGTGTTCTCATTTACCCTCGAATTTTGGGTAGCAAATTGTACAGTTTACATGATTTTTAAAAACAATTGAGATGTTCACATGATGAGCTTATTTCTGTACTCATGTCACTATTTTTACTCTTAGTTATTCTTTTCATTTATTATTAGTTCCATTCTTTGAGGAAAATTTTCTGCATGTATACCCTTACCTCTTGAGAAAACATTCTACAATATAAAACTTATTTTATACTCTTCTGAGTTATAATTTTAAAATTCTTAGCTGGAGCTACCAGACTTCAGTTTCTATCCAATATTCAACTTTGAAATGGACATATTTTCTTTCAGTTGGCTGTTATTTTTTTATGTTTAAAAATAAGTAAAAGTAAGTAATTATTTGTTGTTGACTTTTTACTTATTTTTCCTTCTCATTCTGTGCCAGGTTGTTGTAAATGCTCTTTTAGGAGCCATTCCATCCATAATGAATGTACTTCTGGTTTGTCTGATCTTTTGGCTAATATTCAGTATCATGGGAGTGAATCTCTTTGCTGGCAAGTTTTACCATTGTATTAACTATACTACTGGAGAGATGTTTGATGTAAGCGTGGTCAACAACTATAGTGAATGTAAAGCCCTCATAGAGAGCAATCAAACTGCCAGGTGGAAAAATGTGAAAGTAAACTTTGATAATGTGGGACTTGGATATCTTTCTCTGCTTCAAGTAGTAAGTAACCACTTTATTATTCTCTGTGATGTATAATTTAAATGAGCCTAAAATGCTTCTTCCCCACAATGAGATAGAATGACTATTATCCAGAAGATAAAAGATAAAGCAAGTGTTGGTGAAGATATGGAGAAAAGAAAACCCTTGCACATTGTTGATGGGAATGTAAATTAGTATAGCCATTGTGGAAAACAGGATAGAGTTTGCTCAAAAAATTAAAAATAGAACCATTATATGATCCGGCAATCCCATTACTCGGTATATATCCAAGGGAAATGAAATCAGTATATCAAAGAGATATCTGCACTCCCGTGTCCATTGCAGCATTATTCACAATAGCCAAGATATAAAAGCAACCTAAATGTCCATCAAAAGATGAACGAAGAAAATGTGATGCATATATATATGTGTATACACATACACACGCAATGGAATAATATTCAGCCTTTAAAAAGAAGGAAATCCTGTCATTTCAACAACATGGATGAAACTGGAAGACATTATGTTAAGTAAAATAAGCCAGCCACAGAGAGACAAACACCACATAATCTCACTTATATGTGGAATCTTAAAAAATCAAACTCATAAAGGAAGAGAGTGGATTGGTGATTACCAGGGGTTAGGGGTGGAGAAATGGGAGATGTTGGTCCAAGTATGCAAAATTTCAGTTAGACAGGAGGAATAAATTCTGTGTATCTATTGTACAGCATGGTGACTATAGTTAATAGAAATGGATTGTATACTTGAAAATCACTAAGTAGATTTTGTTTTCTCATCATGAAAAAATGATAAGTATGTGAGATAATATATATGTTAATTACCTTAAGTTAGCCATTCCACTATATATATATATATTTTAAAACATTGTTTTATACAGCATAAATATATATAATTTTTAGTTGTCAATTAAAAAGTAATAATTTCTTAAAAAGGCATTTAAAACAAAAAAGCATATACTTTTTAGGAACATTATGTTGATGCAATAAACTATATAAAAAGAATAAAATAAAATAAAATTCTTCTTCCTCAGTGATTGTAAACATTTCTTTATGGCCACCTTCCTCAAGATTGCTGAGCTATCTTTTAAGCACCATATTGGAAACAGGATGGCTCTATAAAGTGTATAGTCTCTCAGACTATGCATTAGGTAGCCCAGGACAAGTCCTTTGTTACTGGGATTTGTATTTAGGTTCCCATAGTTTTCCCCCATCTCTGCTCTGAGCGAAGTAGAGATGCTGGTTCCGGGGAGGTTGGAAAGGTGTGTACGTGTTGGGGTAGTGGCAGATTTCTACACTCCTTCTCAAGTACCAGACAGTCTCTAAACCCTTGTCGGGTCTCCACACACCCAAACCTCACCACCAACACAACCAGACCCCTCACCTTCACACCCTCCCCCAGACTCCCACCCTGTTTCTGCCTTTCTGCCTCCTAGTTGAACACTTTCAGATAGAAAGATTGCTCTCTTACAAATGAAAATCAAGACTATTATGTCTGCTATAAATTCTTAGGAATTCATTCAGCTCCTCAACTGACCACAGTATGTCATATCCACTGGCTCCTGGAGGCAATGCATCTACACAATCCTCAATACTATAGGAATAGCCAGGGGAGGGGCAGCACCTATGGCATCAAGGCACTGAAAACATGTACAAGACTTTTGTTTTCAGGATTACTATGTCCACACATGGAAAACAAATGTTTAAAAGAGTAAATTAAGTTGAATATATTTGTTTTCAGACAAGGAAATTATTACTTCTTACAGAATAATTGCCTCAAAATAGTATGTTTAACAATATTAAGGATATTGCAAGAGTAAATGCTCATGATTGGTGATTGGTGATAATACCATTTAGAAAAGATTTTTAAAAAATGGTGAACCAATATGTCTTGTATTAACCTGGATGGAACTAAAGACCATAAGTGAAGTATCACTAGAATGGAAAAACAAACACCACATGGGCTCACCATTAAATTTGGACTAATCAATCAACACTTACGTGCACATATGGAGATGGGTAAATTCACATCTAACTGGTACAATGCACACTACATGGGGGATGGGCACACATAACTTTGACTCAAACAGTACAAAAGCAATTTATGTAACCAAAACATTTGTACCCCTGTAATATTCTGAAATTTTAAAAAAGAGAAGAAAAAAGAGAAAAGAATAAGTAGAAAAGAAAGCATTAAGATCAAATAATGCAGCATACTTTTGAACTTGTCTCATGCTGGTACTTTAGACATGAAATTCTTTCACCAATTTTCACATAAATTCTTTTAATCACATAAGAGTCAAAGATTGTTGACATTGCTTTTATGATAGCATATTGTTATAGTAGATCGTGATTTAATTGTAGATGTTAGATATGCATATAAAGAGGTTATAGGAGAATATAAAATTGAAGTGTTTTCAATGCGTATATCATAAAACATAGCCCAAAGAGTTTAAATTTTAACTTCAAACTATTTTATATACCTGTGTCTGAATATAGGTCAAATTGAGTCTTGGTCAATTACTCTGATACTTATTTTCTAACATTATAATTTAAGGGAAAAACTTAATTATATGACTTTTTTACAGGCCACATTTAAGGGATGGATGGATATCATGTATGCAGCTGTTGACTCACGAAATGTAAGTCTATTTAGAGGGAAATTGTTTAATTTGATCGAGTGAATATTTTCACAGTATTTTAATTTAGTGCTATTGTCAATAAAATAAAACTATGGATTGTTTTATAGAACACATCTGTATTATAAAAATAAAATATTTAATCTTAAATTATTTCTTTAAAAATTTGATTAGGATGTTTTTCTCTATTAATTGTGAATCTTTTAACATATTTTCTAGTATTTAGCATGGCAACTGACATGAAAATTTATTGACTGTATTTGCAAAATGAGTGAGACATATTATTTTTAAGTCTGATTGTACTGGCCATTTTTGCTTTAGAAATTCTCCCAGGCAATTTTCTTCATCTGTCATAGATTTCCTCCAGCTTTTTATCTTTTTTGTAATAGGAAGGATATGACTAATGGTGGAGAAAAATATTAAGAAAAAAATAAACAAAAAACAATAGTGTTTCTCTCTGGGAACTGAGATTACTTGGTAGAAGGGAGGAATTTTCATAATATACCTTATTTTGAAAATTTTTCTACAATTTCCATTAATTTCTCTCTATTTAATGAGGAAGGAAATCACATTTTAGAAAAAAGAGATTGATTTCTGGTATGCCACAGCATGGTAATGAAGCTCAAAATGCTATTTCCCTAGCATAGCAACTAACTTTCTGAATGAAGAATTCCTGGTTTTTCTGGTTTTGTTTTGTTTTGTTTTGTTTTTACCTTATAAAAACAGAGCATGTGTATACTAAGAGCCCTGCATTGTATCTCTGTAAGTGCTATCAGGAATCCCAGTTATGAGCTTTTTATGAATCATAATAATGATTTATTGTTTATTATTACTCACTATGCTAAGGGTTTTCTTACATTATCTCACATAATCCTAAATAACAACCTTATCACATAGGTGACACTCCATTTTATCATTGAAGCAAAGAGGCCGAACACACTAAATGGTAGAACATGTTTTTGAATTCTGACTACAAACAATGCACTCATAACCGGTAGTTTCCTACCTCTTTAAAATTCCTTTGAAGCTCTCTTCACCTGCATTCTCAACAGCTTATATGACATGCAATTTACTTTCAGTTTCTTCCTTAATAACTTATCAGACACTGTTTGTCACAAAACTCCTCTACATTCAAGTGTATTACAAAAGGTAAAATACAATTGGGCAGTAAAATTATGAAAAGTTTCTGGCTCTTACTTTCATTAGTCATCAGAGAAATGCAAATTTAAAGAAAAATGAGACATTACCTACACATCTGCCAGATTGGCAATGTTAAAGTTGGACCAATGCCAAGTGTTACCAAGCATAAAGAGCAATAAGAACTCTCATAAAATGCAGGTAGAAAAAAAATAGATAAATATCCTTTTAAAAACTGTTGGGCATTATTACATTATTTGATAAAGTTTAAGATATTCTTTAACCCGGCAGTTCTACTTTTAGCAATATATCCTATAGAAACTTGTGTACATGGATAGGATAATGTTTGTATAAGAATAAACATAACTTCTTTCACTAGTAAAAACTGAAAACAACTCAAAAATAGTAGGAGTGAACAAATAGTTGACTATTATGTAGTGGTTGAAATGAATACAGCATATTCAACCACGTGGATGAATCTTAAAAATATAACATTGAATTAAAAAAACTAAACACATACTATGATTTCATCTATATAAAGCTCAAAGTCGACGAAACTAAACTTACCATTCAGGCTTGCATGCTTACATGTTAACGCTAAAGAAAAAGCAAGGAAATAATTATCACAAAAGTCAGGATAAAGATTACCTCTAGCAGGGATGGTAGAGTTTATTTTTGAGAAGGATACACTAAGTGTTTCTGAGATCCTGACAATATCCTGGGTTGTGGATTTCACTTTATAAAAATATATTACATTTTATATTTCTGTGCTATGCACTTTCCTGTATGTGTACTGTCTTTGATTTAAAAAGGAGTAGAAATATAATTTTATATCACTGTCCATTAAACACATATATGCATAAATAAGTCTCATCAAAGAATACATAGTTTTATAATATTTCTGATATTTTCTATTTTATTTTTTTTAGAAAAAATATCATGTTGGTCAAAACCCCTCCAAATTTGATTTCACAATACAATGGGTCAATAGCTACACCCATTATCATCAGTGATTGGTTAACTGAGTGGGTTAGAACAATGTCCTGTGAGATTTGAACTGTAGATTATGATCAAAGCTCAAACCAACTATCGCGTCTTTTACTAATCAAAAGTGGGCTGGACAAGAGAGGGTGTCATTGTTACAGAAACAGTGCCTACTGAATAGGATGAATCAATAGACTCATTTTCAGAAAAGAAAGATCCTACCAATATACCTATATACAGACATGATGATTCTAGCCTATCTAAAGAAATGTGTAATGTACATCAAGCCCTCATATTTTGCGATTACTACTGGCCAGGCACTGTTCTAAGCACTTTCCATATGTTAATATATTTAATTTTCACAACTACCTTAATAGGTTTAGGTTCTATTAGTTCCAATTTACATATGAGAAAACTGAGGCAAAGAAAGTAAATCTTAAAGGTTTTAACATTGAATACTGTGACTCTAACATCTCTTCTGTAGGAAGAGGAAATCCTTAATTTGCATATCATGTTGGGATCTTTGCTTTCAAAGGAAAAGTGCATTCATAATCTAGATAGTTATTGTGTGAAATTATTTTTAATTATTCAGACTTTTCTATGGTTATTTCATTTTCCCAAGTCAATGATTGGTCTTACAAGACTCTTCAACAAGCATGACTGATTCAAAGGTTCATAAAGTCTGTTTAATGTTTGGTTTCTTTTCATTTCCAGGACTGAAACATGCTTAGAGAATTGAAAATTCACTGATGTGCTTTTTATGAAACAAGTATTAGATCTAATGGTTATCATTCTTCATATTTTGTAGGTAGAATTACAACCCAAGTATGAAGACAATCTGTACATGTATCTTTATTTTGTCATCTTTATTATTTTTGGTTCATTCTTTACTTTGAATCTTTTCATTGGTGTCATCATAGATAACTTCAACCAACAGAAAAAGAAGATAAGTATATTAAAACTTCATCTTTGCTCTAACATGTGAACTAAATACATCACACTGTTTCAATTAGACTCCAAAATGTAGTCACCAAAAGAATATCAAATTCAGAAATTATTTTGAGAGATTTAATAAACTGTAAGTTTTAAAGTAATTGATAACTCAGTATGTTTTGGTATTTTTAGTTAAGAAATATGACTGACCAATATGGCATAATTTATATATTGAATATATGCATCTCCATAAATACAGATATTAGCAACATTAGAATGAAGTATGGGAGCCAATTTTCACACATTATTAAGGTGGGTTTTATAGCCAACAAAGAACATGATTTTAACAAGTTTTGCTTTCATTTCTTTACTTTGGAGGTCAAGACATTTTTATGACAGAAGAACAGAAGAAATACTACAACGCAATGAAAAAACTGGGTTCTAAGAAACCACAAAAACCCATACCTCGACCTGCCGTAAGAATAGCATACTTTCATTGCCAGTCAAAGCTATGTTATCTATCACTTATACAGCCAAAATTGCTAGAAACTAGTATTTTGTGAATTTGCAACACAAAGTTTTTACCTTAACGATATGACTAGCTAGCCTAAATAGCCTGAATATATGTATTTTATATATATATATAATATGTATAAATTATGAAATATATAGCATATTTCACATATAAACATATAAAATATAAATAAAAATTTCAGACTTAAGTACTGTCACACAAATTGATGTCACTGAGGAGCTTCTAATCATGTGGAGAAGAAGACACATACATACATACATACATTATGTGGAAATATTCAATGTTCTCAGTGTGCAGTGGGGACTGATTGGAATAATTGGTATATATCTCAGGCCCCATTTTCTGTCCAACTTTGCAGATTGAATGGAATCATTAATGAAACAGGTCACAGGTTTTGGTTTTTTCTGGTTAAAAAAAAGTAGCCAATCCTCATATTCTCCCCTACTGTCCTGCCCTTAAATGAGATGATATTATTCTCTTTATAACTTTTTATGGTTCTTCCAATTGTATATTTGCCAGTGACTGCTGGTTGTATTTGGTTGCTACGGGGAATTGTTTTCAGGAGAGTCCCTGAGATTTTCCATCACTCCTGAAGGAATAGCTCAGATATTAAGGCTCAGAACTCCTCCCCCAAGGTATACATGTTGTAAGGCAATGCAATGCTCCCCAGGAATCTTGATTCCCTGAATCCACTGATGACAGTATAAAACTGGCCATGATCAAGTGTTCAGTTTTTAAGTCAGCCAGTAGCTCAGAGAAAGCAAATAGCTATATTGGATAAAACATAAGAAATGTGCAATTCAAGTATAGTCTTTGGGAAATAATAGTTTGAATGGATGGAAAGAAAAGCAGAGGACATTTCTTTATGAGCAAATGTAGATTCCAAAGCCATAGAAATAGTATCAGTGGGGAATAGTGATGCATTTGAATTAGTGAGCAGTAGACGCAAGGTTTTCTGGGTTAGATGAGTCAAGGATACCACAAGAGTCTGAAGAAATTGGTCTTAATTTCTTAGGTAGCCTGAACCAGAGTGATGTAGAGATGAATAAAAGTGGATGGATTTATGAGCTATAACTAGAATGAAATTTAAAAGTTTTTCTATTAATTGAACTTGGAAACTAAAGAAGGAACTAACAAGGGACTGATGAGCTTCTGCTTTGCACAACTAGATGAATAATGGTGTCATGCAGGATATGAAGAAGGGACACAAGTGGTGAGAAAATTGGAGATTCTAATTTGCTGAATTTGGGATCCAAAAGTAGAGTGAGGGAGGGAGAAAGAGGAGGAAGGGAGAGAAGTGATGAATATTTAAAAGAAGTAGTGAAATAAAGATTTTTTTAAGATTGAGAGATTAGATTTAAAGCAAAGCAAAAGGAGTTCTGGAGAGGAAGAGATTATAGAGAGAGGGACTAAATATGGAATAAAGTTGCACAGGATGTGGGATAAGGATATAGTAGTCTACGTTAGATTTAGAGAGAAAAAGAGACTGAATCTTCTAATGAATTTAGAGTACTGTATGAAAAGAATGTGGAAATCAAGATAATATAAAATGCAAAAGATAGTAGAGGAGTTTCTTTACACTGATTGACCTTGATGTTCTCAAAAAAGAGTTAAAAATGGAGGGCAAGAGAATAGAATTTCTGAAGAGTTTGGAATTATCCTGGGAGCAAATGAGGGACCAAAGATTGCTAATTGCTAATCTGGAGGACCAAGATAAAGTTAGAGAACATAAATATTTGTTGAACAAAACCTTCAGGGTTATACAGCTTCTTCTAGCACATTCTACACCCTAGAGTTTGAATTGGAGACAGCAGTGACTCAGGATTGGAGTTGTACATTGAGGTATCCCATTGAAACACTATATGGGCAGGGAATCTAAGGAGATTTTTATTGGTTGTGCTGATATAAAAATTAAGACCAAATTTCTGCTTTTGGGGTATTTTGAACTTAATCCACCCTAGAGGCTATAGCTGTGAGAAAAATGACACTGCTCTGTACTTGAGGAACCTCCAAAAAATGGAAGAGGGAGAAAACTAAAATTAAATAAAAGCAAACTATTTGTAATACAATGTCATAATACAATGATGGGTAAAAGATCAAAGTTTTCTGAGAGCAAAGAGTACTTAAAACTTAAAATTGAGTTAGAATTCACCAGCCAGAGAAGGCACAGGGGAAGGTTGTTTTAGATAGAGGGGACAGTTAAACAAGGTAAAATGATACGGTAGAACCTACATGTTTTACTAAGAGTGGTAGGTAGGAACTATCAGAGAGGAATGTACCGGACCTGGAAAGGTAAACAACAATGCATGAGAACTAAGAAGGAAGGGTTTGAACTGAAATGAGATGCATTTATTAGCTTGAAGGAGGCCCTGGGAGGACAGATCCAGCTGAAGAAACAGAAGTCCAGTCCAGCAGGCCAAATATGTATTCAGAGACAAAAGCAAAACAAAAGAGAACAGGTAGTGTTTGAGGTCCAAAAATTTCAGTTGGAAGTAATGGAAGCCTCACACAGGGAGAGCACAGAGCACTAGTATGGAGAATCCAGAACAATAAAAGTTTCAGGATCTGGGAAAACAAGCCATTAAGTGTATAGATACCAGAGTAGCAGACACTCTGTTGAAAAGGTAGAGAAAGACCAACAGAAGTAAGTCAAAACCCAAGCCCTAGAGTGTCTGAAATACAGAGCAGATACAGGCAAAATGGAACAAAACAAGAGCCAGTGATCAGAACTGCTTTACAAGTTGAGGATTTAATTTCATAAATAAGACACAAGACCAGTTAGTGCTTGGAAATAAGGTCCAAATTGACTAGGCCAAAGGTTGAATGTCTACATTGTGAACTATAACTTTTCAAACTGTAACTTCTTATAGAATAGTTACCCATATAATCTCCAAAGAACTTTCCCTTATTTTAACATCTTATATCACTATAGATCAGTTATCAAAACTAAAAAAATTACCTAGGTATAATATTATTACATAAAATATAGAACTTAATCAGATTTCACCAGTTTTTCTATTACTGTCCTTTTTTTTTTGAACTATAATTTTTAAAACATCTTCTCACCTGGATATTAAGATTGAATTTAAGATGATGTCACTTTAGTGAGAGAATATAAATGCAGAAACCAGAAAAAAAAAACACGAGAGGAAAACCTAGAGAAGTACTTGTTTATTAGCTCTTTAAAGTTAAATTTAATGCCCTCCCAACAAATGGGATAAACAGATTTACTATAGTAGCAAATATTTACTAACTGTCCATCATATCTTGATGATATTCTGGGCCTTGAGAACATAACTGGTGGTACTTAACATACAGTGAGTGTATAGAATCTGGTATTATGAATAGTAAAAATAAAAGAAATATATTTGAAAAAAGTTGGATATTACAGTATAAAAAATTTCCTTCCAAGCATAAAACAAACATGCTGTGTTTTTTTATAAAAGCTACATTTTAATATTGCTTTGTTAAAAATCAGATAAGTTGAATTAGATTTTTTTTTAAGTTTCTAAGGGAACTTTTACATATTATTTATTCCAGAACAAATTCCAAGGAATGGTCTTTGATTTTGTGACCAAACAAGTCTTTGATATCAGCATCATGATCCTCATCTGCCTCAACATGGTCACTATGATGGTGGAAACTGACGACCAGAGTCAAGAAATGACAAACATTCTGTACTGGATTAATTTGGTGTTTATTGTCCTCTTTACTGGAGAATGTGTGCTGAAACTAATCTCTCTTCGTTATTACTATTTCACCATTGGATGGAATATTTTTGATTTTGTGGTGGTCATTCTCTCCATCGTAGGTAAGAAGAGGTTCTCAAGGAATTTAGTAGTAACAATTTGTGTTTTAACATTTTAGAGGTGTTTTTTACTAATCTTTCTTATTTATCCTGAAATTCCAAATAAAAATCTAATACTCGATTCTTTAGTTTATCATTTCTGTAATTGTCTGCTGTGCATAAAATGATATGTTAAAAAAATTTATTTTTTATAAATAATTCACACACATATATCATTAGAAGTAGTCAAATAATCCATAAATATGATCTCTTTTATAATTGGAAGAGTGTGTATGTGCATTCATATACGTAATCATGCATATGTAAACTTCCTGTTATCATTGGTTTCAGACAGTTTTCTATGGTTTGTAATATTTCTTTTTGGAAATAGAAATTCTGTTTAAAAATCCAAAATCAATTCATTATAACCAATATATATTAAATGTTTATGTATAGATATTAAATGAGGTGCTAGAAGTAAATATAAGAAGATTTAAGACAAAGTTCTATTTGAGGCAAGGGAATATAATATATACACAGAGAGAAAAATAGGATATCACTCTTTATGCTACTTTCTCTGATGGAAAGGAATATTCTAACGATGTGCTATTCCATTTGCTCATCACATCAGTGCTGTAAATAGTAATATGGTAATTAAGAGATGAGACTTAGGGGTCATACAGATCTGACCTGGAGCTTCCCTATTTCCACTTCTTACCTGCTCTAACCGAGGGCAAGTTACCTCAGCTCTCCAATCCCTGTTTCTTTAAGGAATATTTCTACAAGGTGTTATTGTGAGGATTAAATCAGATTACGTAAGTAAATGCATTTAGCACTGTGCCTAGCATGAAGAAAAGACTCAGTAAATGTTAAGTTTAACAACAGAACGTTTGTATCATCACCATTGAGCGATGTATGAAATCAAGAGCGGCCAGGATTCAGTCTCAAGTATATCTGTCTCCAAAGCCTGCATTTTCTTCTGTTCATCATTCTGCCTCCTCCCAAATAAAAGAGGGTTGCAGCTTTTAAAAACTCTCATATTCCTGATCCGAGATCACATGCCTTATCCTTTAGTTCTTATGCAAGTACTAGTACTAGTATTTTGGAAATATAAATCCATTTCTGTGCTTGGCTACTGTATACTGTGACATCTTTAGACCTTCAATGGTTGAGTCATTCTTTTGAAAAATTCTTTTCTTGAACAAGGAAAAATCATCATTAATATTTTCATTTAATATAAAGACATTAATGTTATAACACCAAACACACCAATTTCATTTTTCTGAACCAATATTGCAGATTATTTGCATATAATTTTCATGTTTACATTTTGTAAAACTAGGTAGCACTTATAATGTAAACTTTCATTTGCTGCTTTTAAATATAACATTATTTTTTGTTTTCATTGATTTTCCACAGGTATGTTTCTGGCTGAGCTGATAGAAAAATATTTTGTGTCCCCCACCCTGTTCCGTGTGATCCGTCTTGCCAGGATTGGCCGAATCCTACGTCTGATCAAAGGAGCGAAGGGGATCCGCACGCTGCTCTTTGCTCTGATGATGTCCCTTCCCGCGTTGTTTAACATCGGCCTCCTGCTCTTCCTGGTCATGTTCATCTATGCCATCTTTGGGATGTCCAACTTTGCCTATGTTAAGAGAGAGGTTGGAATTGATGACATGTTCAACTTTGAGACCTTTGGCAACAGCATGATCTGCCTGTTCCAAATTACCACCTCGGCTGGCTGGGATGGATTGCTGGCACCTATTCTTAATAGTGGACCTCCAGACTGTGACCCTGAAAAAGATCACCCTGGAAGCTCAGTCAAGGGAGACTGTGGGAACCCATCTGTTGGGATTTTCTTTTTTGTCAGTTACATCATCATATCCTTTCTGGTTGTGGTGAACATGTACATTGCCGTCATCCTGGAGAACTTCAGTGTTGCTACTGAAGAAAGTGCAGAGCCCCTGAGTGAGGATGACTTTGAGATGTTCTACGAGGTTTGGGAGAAGTTTGATCCTGACGCGACCCAGTTCATAGAGTTCGCCAAGCTCTCAGATTTTGCGGATGCCCTGGATCCTCCTCTTCTCATAGCAAAACCAAACAAAGTTCAGCTTATTGCCATGGATCTGCCCATGGTCAGTGGCGACCGGATCCACTGCCTCGATATTTTATTTGCCTTTACAAAGCGTGTTTTGGGTGAGAGTGGAGAGATGGATGCCCTTCGAATACAGATGGAAGAGCGATTTATGGCATCGAACCCCTCCAAAGTCTCCTATGAGCCCATCACAACCACTTTGAAACGCAAACAAGAGGAGGTGTCTGCTATCATTATTCAGAGGGCTTACAGACGCTACCTCTTGAAGCAAAAAGTTAAAAAGGTTTCAAGTATATATAAGAAAGACAAAGGCAAAGAATGTGATGGAACACCTATCAAAGAAGATCCCCTCATTGATAAACTAAATGAGAATTCAACTCCAGAGAAAACCGATGTGACACCTTCCACCACTTCTCCACCTTCGTATGATAGTGTGACCAAACCGGAAAAAGAAAAATTTGAAAAAGACAAATCAGAAAAGGAAGACAAAGGGAAAGATATCAGGGAAAGTAAAAAGTAGAAAGAAACAAAGAATATTCCGTTTCGTGATCAATTGTTTACAGCCTGTGATGGTGATGTATTTGTGTCAACAGGACTCCCACAGGAGGTCTATGCCAAACTGACTGTTTTTACAAATGTATACTTAAGGTCAGTGCCTATAACAAGACAGAGACCTCTGGTCAGCAAACTGGGACTCAATAGCTAGAGAAACAGTATTGACAGGAGGTTTCTATTTTCACAACCAGCTGACACTGCTGAAGAGCAGAGACGTAATGGCTACTCAGACTATAGGAACCAATTTAAAGGGGGGAGGGAAGTTAAATTTTTATGTAAATTCAACATGTGACACTTGATAGTGATTGTCACCACTGTTTATGTTTTAACTGCCACACCTGCCATATTTTTACAAAATGTGTGCTGTGAATTTATCACTTTTCTTTTTAATTCACAGGTTGTTTACTATTATATGTGACTATTTTTGTAAATGGGTTTATGTTTGGGGAGAGGGATTAAAGGGAGGGAATTCTACATTTCTCTATTGTATAACTGGATCTATTTTAAATGAAGGCATGCTGCAATTCTCATTCACACATGAAAAAAATAATCACATCACAAAAGGAAAGAGTTTACTTCTTGTTTCAGGATGTTTTTAGATTTTTGAGGTGCTTAAATAGCTATTCATATTTTTTAAGGTGTCTCATCGAGAAAAATTTTAATGTGCCTGTAAATGTCCCATGCAATCACAAGCATTAAAGAGTTATTTTATTTTTACATAACTCATTATATGTACATGTATATATGTATATATGTATATGTGTGTATATATACATATATATGTATACACACATGCACACACAGATATACACATACCATTACATAGTCATTCAGAGTCCCAGCAGCATGACTATAACATTTTGATAAGTGTCCTTTGACATAAAATAAAAATATCTTATCAGTCCTTTCTAAGAAACCTGAATTGACCAAAAAACATCCCCACCACCACTTTATAAAGTTGATTCTGCTTTTTCCTGCAGTATTGTTTAGCCATCTTCTGCTCTTGGTAAGGTTGACATATGTCAATTTAAAAAATAAAAGTCTGCTTTGTAAATAGTAATTTTACCCAGTGGTGCATGTTTGAGCAAACAAAAATGATGATTTAAGCACAGTATTTATTGCATCAAATATGTACCACAGTAAGTATAGTTTGCAAGCTTTCAACAGGTAATATGATGTAATTGGTTCCATTATAGTTTGAAGCTGTCACTGCTGCATGTTTATCTTGCCTATGCTGCTGTACCTTATTCCTTCCACTGTTCAGAAGTCTAATATGGGAAGCCATATGTCAGTGGTAAAGTGAAACAAATTGTTCGACCAAGACCTCATTCTTCATGTCATTAAGCAATAGGTTGCAGCAAACAATGAAGAGCTTCTTGCTTTTTATTCTTCCAATCTTAATTGAACTACTCTATGGTGAAAAGCCCAACTGTACAAACATGTTGCAAGCTGCTTAAATCTGTTTAAAATATATGGTTAGAGTTTTCTAAGAAAATATAAATACTGTAAAAAGTTCATTTTATTTTATTTTTCAGCCTTTTGTACATAAAATGAGAAATTAAAAGTATCTTCAGATTGATGTCACAGTCACTATTGTTAGTTTCTGTTCCTAGCACTTTTAAATTAAAGCACTTCACAAAATAAGAAGCAAGGACTAAGATGCAGTGTAGGTTTCTGCTTTTTTATTAGTACTGTAAACTTGCACACATTTCGATGTGAAACAAATCTCAAACTGAGTCCAATGTTTATTTGCTTTCAAATAGTAATGCCTTATCATCGGAAGAGGCTTAAGGAAAAAATCAGTTTATATTCTTGGCATTGCTTGAATCAGATGTTTCCACCTAGTCTTTTTATTCAGTAATCATCAGTCTTTTCCAATGTTTGTTTACACAGATAGATCTTACTCTTACTTACCCTACCCGTATGGCACTAGAACTGTATCAGATGTAATATGGGATCCAAGCTTTTTTTCCCCCCCACAAAACCAGGTAGTGAAGTTATATTACCAGTTACAGCAAAATATTTTGTGTTTCACAAGCAACGATAAATGTAGATTCTTTATACTAAAGCTATTGACTTGTAGTGTGCTGGTGAAATGCATGCAGGAAAATGCTATTACCATAAAGAACGGTAAACCACATTACAATCAAGCCAAAAGAATAAAGGTTTTGCTTTTGTTTTTGTATTTAATTGTTCTGTCTTTGTTTCTATCTTTGAAATGCCATTTAAAGGTAAATTTCTATCATGTAAAAATAATCTATCCGAAAAAAATAAATGTAAAGAATACACGTTAAATATAATAATTCATCTTTAAATTTTTTCATGGAATGGAAATTAATTTAGAAGAATGTATTGGATAACTACTTTAATATTGGCCAAAAACCTGGATATGGTATCAGGTAGAGTAGTGGAAAGTTACAACAATTAATAAAAAATTGACTAACATTTTAAGTTGTGCATCCTTTCTCTTTCCTGTCTACCTATTGCTTCATTTTGTTTTTCACTTTTTGGTTACAGTTTCTTCCCTATGTGTTCTTGATCTACTTTTCTATATACTCTTCCATTCCTTCCCTGGGCTCTCAGTATTTTTTATTCAGAATATTCTCCTTGTTTCTTTACTACACACAAAATTTCTTGTTTATTACAGTCTGTGGACAATGACTCCATGCACTTGGACCCTAATAATTTGCTGTCACTCTCAGGTTCAGACAGCATCTCTGTATTCACTTCTACAATTTCCTTGACAAAAATTCTAAGAAAGCTTAGAACTGAGTTCTTCATAATAGATAAACAAAATTCCCAAACAGCACATATTTGGTTTTCCCATTTAATTATGAACAGTTTGGGAAATGTTTCTCAACTACAAATGCGTATTAGAATTACCTGAGAAGCATTTAAAAAAAAAAGAAGCCAGTGATTGAACAAGACCAGACCAATTGAACTCATATCTCTGGAGGTGAGACTTAAGTATCTAATTTTTTTAATTCTCACCATTGATGCTGATTCATACTAAGGGTTGAGAACAAATGAGTTAAAGCATCTTTACCCAATAGGAAAAAAAAAATTCTATAGAAAATGCAACTGTTCTCTTCAGAGCTTCATTATATAACTCATCGTGCACAAAATGAGGATCCTAATTGGATGGCTTTTTGGAGGATTTATCTTATAGTGTTAGAAATTGACATTGATCCATTTTTACTAATGGTTCTCCTTTAGGACAGTAGTTAGTGGAAAGGGAGTTCTACTAGGATAGTTTAGGGAGCTTTTTCTAATTACATATCCACATATACACACAATATGGTGCTCCAACAATTCCCAGTGTATACAGGGTGGGTGACTATGGGGGTAGTCCAGGAAACAGTATAAATTCTTAAAACAGCCCCATGGGTGAATCCTACCTACCTTATTGTGTAAGAACCATTAATCTGCACCCGTGGGAGGCAGCTCACTGTGGCCAGCCATAAAACATACATTCAATTTGTCATTATCAACTCACAAATCTAGACAGGAAAAATTCCCATTCTCAACTTTTCCATTTTCAGGGCACCTCTCACGATTGCTTGATTTCCTGAGCTCTGTGTAATACAGACTAATGCACAATGAGATGGGATGAGTGAAGAGACATGAGGGGAAGAAAAGAAAGTGGAGAGGGGAGGAGAAGGAACAGGGTAAAGCAGGGGAAGCAAGGGGAGTCTAAAAAATGGGAGGGGATCCATCATAAACTGAAGAAGGTCTGCGGTTAATACTTGCAGCAATGGTGCGGGAAAGAGGAAGGAAAAGGATGTGAGAGAAAGAATTTTTCCTTAGCTGTCAGTGTGTTAGATCTGCAATGTAAATATGTTTCTCTCATTTTTTTGAAGAAAAAATACCTACAACAAAGGTAAAGGGGACATTGTGCAAGTAAATGTTAAAACTATTCCATGGATCCATGGATAGCAGGGTTTGTTTTTTTTTTTCATCTGAATTAAATGAATATTTGAGTGTCAACTGTATATCAGCTTTGTGGTAGGAGCTGAGAGATCAAAGATGAACATAACTATTCAAAGGAAGGTTGTAGCCAGAGGTGAAGAACCTTCAAAGTCATGCTATAGAGTCTGAGAATGATTCTGTTGGCAAAGAGAAGTGATTGATTACTTTTGAGCAGTAGAATGAACAGCGAAATCAGATATATCTGTACCTATTTAATCTGGTAGTACTGTGGCTATATTGCCCATTTTTTGCCAATATTTTACACATATCTCATTGGCCAGTTTCTTTATTTTAAAGATTTCTTTGTTCTTTTCTTTTTGTATAATATGTATGTTTTAAAAGATTATAACTAGATTTTTAAAAAAATCCAATCTGACATTTTCTATTCATAGCCTATCTTAATCTACCTAAAATTTATTATATTTGCAGATACATTTGATTTTATTTCTATCGCCTTATTTTGTGCTCCCTACTTTTTGATTTTTTTCCTTATTTCTCCTTTCCTTTCTTGTCTTCTTTTGCATTAATTGTGTTTTCTTTATTTTTCTTTCCTACATTTATTGGAGGAAGTTACACATCATCTCCCTTCCTCCCTCCCTTTTTTCCTTCCTCCATTCCTTCATTTTTTTCATAAGTGATTACTCTTAAATCTTAACATGCTTAATAAGGTGAACTATAATCATTATTTGTACCCTGATCTGGAAAAATGAAGTTTCTTAGACCAACTACATATCATTGCTCACCTCTTATGTGTTATTTTTGTCTACTATTTTAACTCAACCTTGATTGAGATCCTCCAAAATTAAACAGTATTATCATTACGGATTTTAGACAGTGCTTATTTAGACTTACATGTTAATTAATTTCTTTCCTCAAAATTGCTGTTTCTGCCAACTTCTTCATTTTGTGTTCATTTTTTTTTGAACTACATCCCTTACGGATGCTATTTGTAAGATCATTAGTGGCGAACTGATTCCATTTTTCTTTTTCAAAAAATGACTTCATTTTAGCCACATTTTTAACTGATTACCTTAGATTATAATTATTTTGGTATTTTTCAATTTTATGGGTCTATTTATAAAATTATTTTTATTAATCTGACTCAGAATTTATGCTAATGTAATTTTGGGATTCATACATTTATTAATATCTTTAATTTATAAAATTCCAGGAAAATTATCAGCTTTTAGCTCTATAATTATTTTCCCATTTCGTATTTTTTTTTTTTTTTTGAGACAGAGTCTCTCTCTGTTGCCCAGGCTAGAGTGCCATGGTGTAAGCCTAGCTCACAGCAACCTCAAACTCCTGGGCTCAAGCGATCCTCCTGCCTCAGCCTCCCAAGTAGCTGGGACTACAAACATGCGCCACCATGCCTGGCTAATTTTTTTGATATATTTTTAGTTGTCCAGCTAATTTCTTTCTATTTTTAGTAGAGATGGGGCCTCGCTCTTGCTCAGGCTGGTCTCGAACTCCTGACCTTGAGCGACCCACTTGCCTCGGCCTCCCAGAGAGCTAGGATAACAGGCTTGAGCCACCGCGCTCGGTCTCATTTCGTATTTTTTTAATATTGTCCATCTGGAACTCCTTAGGGTTATATGTCAAACTTCTAAATCTTTTCTCTATGTCTCTTAACATTACTTTCTTATTTTTTAGCGCTCTACCTAGGTACTTTGTCTGGGTTTTGGTATCAGGATAATACTGGCTTCATAAAACAAGTTGGGAAGTGTTTATTCCCGAAAGAGTGTGAGATTATTTCTCCCTAAAATATTGATAAAATTCACCAGTAAAGCCATCTAAAGCTTGTGTCTTCTTTGTGGGAAAGTTTTAATTAAAGATACCAACAGGTATAGGACCATTAAGATTTTTTAATTTTTTTAGATTTGACAAGTTACATTTTTCCGAGAATTTGTTCATGTAATATATTATTATTGAATTTACTGCATAAATTGTTCCTATTATTCCCTTATTGTACTTTTAAAATCTGTGGCATCATATATTTTCATTCATTTCTGGTACCGAAAATTTGTACTTTATCTCTTTTTCTTGATTAGCCTATTTAGAGGTTCTACAATTTTATTAATGTATTAAAAAATTCAATCTTTGGTTTGTTGATTTTCTCTATAGTTTTTCAGCCTTTTATTTTATTAATTTCTGCTCTTTCCATCTCTACTACCATGCTTTTCTTTTGTTTCCTTAGGGATGAATGTTCTTTATAACATTGAAGAGGTGTGGTAATAATGGTTAACTTTGTTTTATTTCTAATATGAGTGTGGGAAAACTTTAAATAATTCACTATTAAGTATGCCATTTGCTAGATTTTTTTTTTAAATAGATGCCCATTATCATCTTAAAGAGGATCCCTTCAGTTCCTAATTTTCTAAGAGTTTTTAAAAATCATAAATGCTGAATTTTATTAATTTTTTCTGCATCTTATTTAGATAATGATATATCATTTTTCTTCTGTGCGTTGATATTTTGGTAAATAACATTGATTGATTTTAGGATATTAATCCCAATTATGTTCTTGGAATTGAATCCATTTCATCATTTGCATTATCAATTTTGTATATTGTTTTACTTAGTTTTCTAATATTTTGTTTCATATTCTTGTATTTATGTTTGTGAAAGAATTTGGCTCATAATTTTTCTTTCTTTTAATGTGCTTATTAGATTTTTAAATCAAGGTTATGCTAACCTCTTAAATTTGAAAGAGTTTTTTGTTGTTCTCTGACATAATCAAGTAAGATTGGTGTTAATTTTTTCTTAATTATTTTGATAATTAATTAGTAAAATCACTTGGGTTTGAACTGTTTGGGGTATAACCTTTTAACTATGCATTTATTTTATTTGCTAAATAGAGGGCAATTGAGATTTACTGTTTCTTTTTGCTTCAGCTTCTGTAACTTGATAAAATTTCACATTGATTTATGTAAAATTGTTTATAACTATATTATTTTTTAAAACTGTAGGCTCTGTAGTAATGACCCCTTTGTAATTCCTGATTGGGTATTTGGTGACTTTTCATGACTTATTGAATCTTTCAAAGAATCTACTTTTTGGCTTTTTAAATCTTCCCTATTAAAAGTTCTTTTTTTTTTTTTTTTTTGAGACAGGGTCTATGTCACCCAAACGAGAATGCAGCGGCATCATCATAGCTCACTGCAACCTCATACTCCTGGGCTCAAGCAATCCTCCTGCCTCAGCTTCCTGAGTAGCTGGGACTATAGGTGTACACCACTATACCCAGCTAATTTTTCTATTTTTCATAGGGACAGGGTCTTGCCTTGCTCAGGCTGGTCTAGAACTCTTAGCCTCAAGCGATCTTCCTGCCTCAGCCTCCTAAAGTGCTAGCATTTCAGGTGTGAGCCACCATGCCCGGTCCTGTAGGTACTTTTCTATTTCATTATTATTATTTTTTGCTTTTATATTTATAATTTCCTTCCTTCTATTTCTGTGGCTTTAATTTATCATTACTTTCTAAGCTCTTGAAATGGCTATTTCATTCATTGATTTTGAGCCTTTATTCCTTTTTAAAATAAAAGCACTTCAGACTATAATATTTTTCTCTGAGCATGGCTTTTTAATAGCATCCCACAAAACTTGATTTTGTTAATATTCCATTTAAAATATTTTCTAATTTCTATTATGATTTTTTTATCTTATTAGAAATTTAGAACAGTATGCTTAATTCCTAAATACCTGAAGGATTTTCTAGATATACTTGTTTTGATTTCTAATTTAATTTTCCTGACTTGAGATAATATATTCTGCATAATTTTAATTTTTTAACTTCTGGGGGTAAATGCTTTGTAGTTTAACATCTGTCAAATGTGGCATATGTTTCATGTGTAATTGAAAATAAAGTACATTATTCAGTTGTTAGGTATGATGTTCTCTACGTGCTGATCAGGCCATTCAAAATATATCTGCGTTGATTTCTTTTGGGTGTTTTTCTATCCCTTACCAAATGAGTATGCAAAAATCTCCCAATATGGTTATGGATTTGTTTTATTTCTCTTTTTAGTTCTGCTAACTTTTGCTATATATTTTGATTTTTATTTGGTTATTTGATATTTAGTAGGTGTCTGAAATTTATAATTGCTACATTTTCCTAGGAGATTGACACTATTATCATTATGAAATGGTCTTCTTAATTTTTAGTAATGATTGCCTTAAGTTCATTTTATCTGATTCTTATTATCCCTACAATGGCTTTGGCTTGGATATTGGTTGCATGGTATTCTTTCATTGTTTTACTTTAAATATTTTTGTAACCTCATATTCAATACTGAATATTGGTGAGTTTTGTTTTATAACCAGTCTGACAATCTTACACACACACACACACACACACACACACACACACACACGTCACATTTGGATTTAAACTTATGACTTCTTTTGGGTTATTTGCATATCCCAAATTATATTAGACCCCAGAATAATCAATTTTATACATTTTGTTACTATATTATTTGCAGTTACTCCAGCAATTGCCACATGCTTCTGTGATTTATTAAGTTGCAAAATAAATTAGTATTTTACCACTTTCTGGACATTGCTAGGACATGAGAACACTTTTATTACATCTTTTCCCTTTCATCTTTCATGCTATCACTATATATTTTCATTTTACATATAGTTTAAACTCTGGAAGGCATTATTATTACTTTTATATAGTCAACACTCACTTAGATTTCCCAAAATATCTAGCTTTTTATTCTTTCCTGCGTTTCCTACTTATTTCCCTTCTGCCAGAAAAAAAAAAAAAAGCTCTCTTTAATATTTCCTTTATTATGAGTCTGCTCTTATTGAATCTCGCAAGCTGAATTTGCCCAAAAATGCATCTTTTATTTTTAATATTGAAGGATATTTTCACTAGATATACAATTAGAAGATAATATTTTTTTTCTATTTTAGCATCTTGAGGGTAACATTTATTGTCTTCTGTAAGAATTATAATTTTAAAAAAGCACCAAAAACCGGACTCTCACACAAATAAAAAATAAGCAAATGTTGAAAATTTTACTTAGCTTATTAAGTAATGAGAAAATCCATAAGAACCGAACAACAGGATTAAATGGGAACTTGATTTACAGAGATCCATGATCTTTATCTGACATTTATTTGTTTTGCCATGAACAAGAATCTCTTCTAGCCACAGGTAGCTTTCACAGAAACAGAGGCTCTGTAGTCTTTCGACGGGAATTCCTTTTCTGAATGTTGCTTTCGGATGTCTCTCGTCCACTGATCCTTTCTGGTACTTTCATACCCTGTTTTCTACCCATCTCCATTCCAGAACTCCAAAGAAATTCTAGATTCTCTTTTGTGCTAGAGGCAGACCATGTGGCATTGTAAGCACTGCCTCAGCCTCTTCTTGTACCCGCATGACAGCACCAAGGTGCTAAGTGTGGGTCAGCCCTCAGCACCTTGCAATTTTCTTCGTCTATGTTCTGTAAAGGGCAGAACGTGACCTTTGCTTGTGAATGCATCTATCTTTGAATGTCTACCCCCACTAGCACCCCCAATTCTAGTTTTAACTTTGACAAAAGGAGACGGGGTCGCTCATATCTGATTCTTTCGTGTCAATTTTTTCTCTTCATTTCCAGTCACCAGCAACAGGAAGCACTTTCCCTTTCCAGAATAGGCAGGAACTTCCTGTTCCGGGGTCTATACTTTGTTCAGTTCTCTGAACTTTGGGTCTTAATGTGCAAAAATCCAACATTTCTGTGGATTTATAAATATCAAATTTAAAGGTGAATGGTGTTTTTCCATAGTGGATGTAGTTGTTTTCTGAATTCCTGTTGTTTGACATAAAAAGCCTCCTGGTTGTCATGATGAAAGGATTCAAGAAAAGGAGAAAAACTTAATAAAAAAGCAAAAATGCAATATGGGACAAATCAAACACTATATTAATATACATAAATTTGTGTACACATATTTTTAATTAGATAAACCTTATAGTATATTATTGGAGACAATCTTTAGGGTGTTGAGAGGGATTATCGCCCTATGCCCAATTCTACAAAGGCTTTATATAAAGGATTAACATTATTAAAAGAAACTATGATTGGGTTTTAAAACTATTGCCATTCTTTTTCCATACTAACAAGCATCTCTTGACAAACATGCCAATATTTTAGGAAACCTTGTGCAGATGTACCGTTGTTAGCCATTTTTGGCTATTCCTCCAAAAGTTAATCACAGAATTACCATATTACCCAGCAATTCCACTCCTAGGTAGACACCCAAGAGAAATGGAAACATATGTCCACACAGAAATTTGTATATGAGTGTTTATAACAGCATTACTCATAATAGAAAAAAAAGATGGAAACATCCCAAATGTCCATCAGTGATTGAATACACTAAACAAATTGTGGTATATACATACAATGGCTTATTATTCGTCCATAAAAAGCAATGAAATACTAACACGTGCTATAACTTGGATGAACCTCAAAAACATTATGATCGGTGAAAAAAACCCACAAAAGGTCACATATTATATTATTTCTTTTATATTATATAGCCAGAATGAGCAAATCAATAGAGATTAAAAAGTAGATTTCGGTTACCAAGGATGGAGAGAGGACAGAATAGGAAGTGA
>NW_012150729.1:6964104-6972667 GCF_000956105.1 Propithecus coquereli
GGGCGATGTTGGGGGAATCAGTTAACGTTATTGCACCCTATCCACTAGGGGGAGCCACTTCCATTAAGAAACATGACTAGTATTTTTGGTGGGTGGGAGAGCTCATAGTAGGGCAATTCGCCTTGCAAATACATTTTCTGTTTAGTTTGCATCTATTTTAAGTTTAAAACAATGGAAGCAAATATACATTTTGGAGATATTACTTGAAAAGCAATGTTTTTACATTCGAATGTAACTCTTCAAGAAGAAACAGTTTGTGAAGCATCTGTATTTAGAAAAGCTTCCTTTTCTTCTGCATAGATCTTATAGTTCAAAAATTAAACCAACATGATCAAATTATGAAACTAAAGAAATGGTAAATGAAAAGCATGTCAGATGATAACATAAAACTGAATGAGCAAAGTGTCTGGGTATCATATCTATAGAGAGTTTCAAGTAAGTTTTTATTATCACTCTAAGTACTTGAGAGTTTTGAAAGTGTTTATCCTTATTTTTATGAGCACAGTAAAATTTGGTTGTCCAACTCAGCTCATGTACTAAATTCTTTCTCTGATTCACAAAATAATTCATCATTTAGTAAAGCTCTGTTGAAGTTGTATCAGGAATAAGATAATTAGACCATGATATCCCTGAGTTACCGTGGTCAGAGATTTTACAAGAATAATGCAGGAAATATCATGCATCCACATGTGTGGAATATTTATTTTCAGCTCCAAATCTACATAATAAGTTACTCTGCCTACGAAGCAAATGTCCCGCCACTGTCAGCAACAAAATCCTAAATGTAGCAGAGAAAAATTAGCCAAAGGAAACATAGTCCTCAAAGTAATCTGATCCAAAGCAATCTGATTAAAGCCATATAATTACAGCATTATAAAGTCATTCCTGGGTTATTTATGAAGTCAGCAGTCAGCATTTTCCAAGGCATCCTAATAGGAAGCAAAACCTTTCTCAGGAACCAACTGATAAAGACTATAAAGACCACACTCTGAGCAAAACCAGAATGATATCATTACTGAGTACTCCATAAAATAAGAAGTAAGCATTTCAGTATAAGTAATTTAGAACAAGAATCAATGTGGGGCCTGGAAAAAGAGTCTGAAAATCCAGAAACATAAGCTTAATTCTAGGCTTTTACTTAGGAAGATCAGGATATACACCAGAACCTACTTTGTAGTCAATACAATAAACCATGTACTGAATAAGCTTTTCCCTAAGGTTCTTCAGTTTGGTCATTTTAAAAACAAACAAATGAATATCCTTTTGTCATCTCCATGAAATAATCTTCAGATAGTGTTATTATAGCATTCTGGTTTTCAATTACTGGGTAACAAACGACCACAAGTGTAGTGGCTCAAACAACATGTGTAGTATTTATTATCCTACAGTTTTTGTGGGTTAAGGGACTGGGCACAGCTCACCTGGATTTTTTGCTCAGTCACACAAGGCTGTAATCACGGTGTTGGCCAGGGCCCGGGACTCATCTTCAAGACCAGCAGGAGGGAATCTTTGCTCTTTCAAGTCTCTAGGCTCAGGGAAGACCTAAACCCTCTTTTAAAGGGCTTTACTTGATTAGGTCAGATTCCCCAGGATAATCTCCTTTTGGTTAACTCAAAATCAAACTCATTAGGGGCCTTAATTACATTTGAAAAATCCCTTCACTTTTTTAGTATTCTATTGGTTAGAAGCAAGCGGCAGTTTCTGCCCACATTTCAAGTGGAGGGGACTACACCGGCATGGTGTGACTTATGGGGGCGGGGCACATATAGAGATAACTGGACTGATGAACTCCGAATGTCCTAACCAAGATTATACAGGCACACGGGACAAGCCGGAAGACAGTATCTTCCCAGTACCCCTCTTAGCATTACAGAGTAACAAGGCTTATTTCTGACTGTGTGGCTACAAATACCACACAAGCAGCAAGAATAACCAGTCATCACACTTTATACCTTCACACTAGCATACTCATTTATTTGCACTACAAATAAACTTATCTTTCCCCACCAGACAATTCCATAAGCATTGACAGTCGTGCCTGTACAGAGGAAATTTATTAGAGGTATTCAGCCTAAATTTCAAAAATTAAAATTAAATTTCTACCAAGACTCTGGCAGGAAAATCGAGTAGGATTTGTCTAGTTGTAGTTTTGACTTGGCTTTTTAATTCAGGGTATGGAGAATTTCTGGGGAAATATTTTTTTTCTTTTTTTCTTTCTTTCTTGCTGTTTATCCGATTAAAACGCACACACATAGGATGAATTCATTCCCACATCATTTAACTTTCACATAACTGTTTCATTAAGAAGAAATGAAATGAGCTGACAACCAGACATTGGTTACTGTGTTAGGACAGAGAAGTGGCTACTCCGCACTTCCTCAAGCCTGAGAAATCAAAACCTTGGAGAGACAAAAACAAAAAAAGAGATTCCTTAAATTTAAGACACAAAGTAACAGGGAAAAGTAACAAGTAATAGAATGTTCTTAAAAACAATGTTAAATGACCGGGCGTGGTGGCTCACGCCTGTAATCGTAGCACTCTGCGAGGCCGAGGCAGGCGGATTGTTTGAGCTTAGGAGTTTGAAACCAGCCTGAGCAAGAGCGAGACCCCGTCTCTACTAAAAATAGAAAAAAATTAACCAGGTATGGTGGCGCATGCCTGTAGTCCCAGCTACTCGGGAGGCTGAGGCAGAAGGATTGCTTGAGCCCAGGAGTGTGAGGTTGCTGTGAGCTAGGCTGATGCCACGGCACTCACTCTAGCCCGGGCAAAAGAGTGAGACTCTGTCTCAAAAAAAAAATATATATATATATATATATATATATATATATATATATATATATATATATGTGTGTATATATATATATATAAAACAATGTTAAGTTTGAAGAGTCTTATGTCAGGCAGTAAAGATCTTGGAGAGATAGACATTGAAGAAAATTTGCAAAGATAACATTGTTGCAGGTCTGTTTTAAATCCTGTGTGCATGAACATGCATAATTTGTTAGTCCTGGGAGTGATATACACCATTCGGAATAATTATCTGAAACTGAAATCCAACTCTTACTTGAGGACCGCTTGTAAGTCCTGATTTAATTAGTTACTAGAAACAACAAAGCATCAAGTCAATCAATTAGTAAGAGTTTGCTTAAGGCCTGTTACATATCAAGTGTAGTGCTGGACTTCCTGGCAGACTTGAGTTGGGTAGTAATTAATTTTTTTTTAAGTTGGTCTGCAGTTTTTATTCTATTTTTTTTTCATTAACTTATGTAATTATTTTTTAAATTTCAGGATATTATGGGGGGTACAAATGTTTTGGTTACATGAATTGCTTTTGTACTACTTGAGTCAAAGTTATAAGTGTGCTGATCACCCAGATAGTGTACATTGCACCCATTAGGTATGATTTCACACCCCACCCCAGCCCCGCACCTGCATGATTTCCATTGAGTTTTACTTCCATCTGTGCACACGAGTGCTGATCAGTTAGCTCCAGTTTAATAGCTAGTACATGTGGTGTTTGTTTTTACATTCTTGTAATACTTCACTTAGGAGATTGGTCTCCATTTCCATCCAGATTGTTGCAAAAGGTATTAATTCATTTTTTATGGCTGAGTAGTACTCCATGGTATACATATACCACATTTTATTAATCCATTCATGAATTGATGGGCACTTGGCTTGATTCCACATCTGTGCAATTGTGAATTGTGCTGCAATAACGTTCTAGTACAAGTGTCTTTTTGATATAATGACCTTTCTTCCTTTGTGTAAAACCAGTAGTGGGATTGCTGAATCAAATGGTAGGTCTACTTTTAGTTCTTTGAGGACTCTCCATACTATTTTCTATAGAGGTTGTACTAGTTTGTAGTTCCACCAACAGTATATAAGTGTTCCTTTCTCTCTGCATCCATGCCAGCATCTGTTGTTTCAGGACTTTTTGATAAAAGCCATTCTCACTGTGGTTAGGTAATACTGTATTGTGGTTTTGATTTGCATTTCTCTGATGATTAGTGACATTGAGCATTTTGCATATGTTTCTTGGCCTTTGATCTACCTTCTTTTCAAAACCTTCTGTTCATGTCTTTTGTCCACTTTTTAATGGGGCTGTTTGATTTTTTTTTTTCTTCCTGATATGCTTGAGTTCTTTATAGGTTCTTGTTCTTAGTGCTTTATTGGATATAATGCATACAAATATTTTCTCCCATTCTATAGATTGTCTCTTTGCTCTGTTGATTGTTTCCTTGGCTGTGCAGAAGCTGCTTTAATTTAAGCAGGTCCCATTTATTTATTTTGGTTGTTGCGGCGATTGTCCTTGGAGTCTTCTTTCTAAATTCTTTGCCTAGGCCGATACCTAAAAGAGTTTTTCCAACATTTTCTTCTAGACTTCTTATGGTTTCATGTCACAGATTTAAGTCTGTTATAAATCTTGCATTAATTTTTGTGAGTGGTGAGATATATGGATCCTATTTCAATCTTCTACATGTGGCTATCCAATTTTCCCAGCACCATTTATTGAATAGGGTTTCTTTTCCCCAGTGTATATTGCTGTCTACATTGTCAAAGATCAGATGGCAATATATAGATGGTTTTAAATCTGGGTTCTCTGTTTTGTTCCATTGGTCTATGTCTCTATTTTTGTGCCAGTACCATGTGTTTTGGTTACTAAAGCCTTGTAGTACAGTTTAAAGTCTGATAAGGTCATGCCTCCAGATTTATTCATTTTGCTTAGGTTACTTTAGCTATCCAGGCTCTTTTCTGGTTCCAAATGAAACATAGAATTATTTTTTCTAGATCTGTGAAATATGATGTTAGTATTTTGATGGCGATTGCATTGAATCTGTAAATCACTTTGGGTAGGATGAACATTTTAACAATGTTTATTCTGCCAGTCCATGAGCATGATATGTTTTTCCCTTTGTTTTACATTATCAGCAATTTCCTTCCTCAGTGACTCGTAGTTCTCTTTGTAGAGATCTTTTACCTCCTTGGTTAAATATATTGCTAGGTATTTTATTTTCTTTGTAAATATTGTGGAAAGTATTGAGTCTTTGATTTGATTCTCAGTTTGATTGTTGCTGTTGTATAGAAATGCTACTGATTTGTATACATTGATTTTGTACCCTGAGACTTTGCTGAATTTATTTATCAATTCTGAGAGTGTCTTAGTGGAATCTTTGGGGTTTTCTGGACATAAGATTATATCATCAGCAAAAAGTGATAATTTGACCTCCCCTTTCCCTGCTTGGATATCCTTAATTTCCTTCTCTTGCTTGATTGTTCTGGCTAGGATTTCTAGCACTACATTCAATAGAAGTGGTGACAGTGGACATCCTTATCGTGTTCCGGTTCTGAATGGGAATGCTTTCAGTTTTTCTCCATTCAATATGATGTTGGCTGTGGGTTTGTCATATATGGCTTTTGTTATTTTCAAATGTGTTCCATCTATGCCTGTTTTGTTAAGAGTTTTTCGTAAAAGGGTACTGAATTTTGCCAAATGCTCTTTCTGCATCTATTGAGATGATCATTTGATCTTTGTTTTTGCTTCTGTTTATGTGTGAATCACGTTTATGGATTTACATATGTTGAATCATCCTTGCATCCCTGGGATGAAGCCCACTTGGTTATAGTGGACTATTTTTTTGATGAGCATCTGAATTCGTTTTGCTAGAATTTTATTGAGGATTTTGCATCTATATTCATAAAGGATATTGTTCTATATTTTTCTTTCCTTTTTTTTTTTTTTGCTGTATCCTTTCCTAGCTTTAGTATCAAGGAGATACTGGCTTTGTAGAACGAGTTTAGGAAGATTCCTTCCTTCTTGATGTTATGAAATAATTTCTGCAGTAGGGGTATCAATTCTTCTTTGTAGGTCTGATAAAATTTTGTTATGAAATCATCTGGTCCAGTACTCTTTTTTGTTGGAAATTCTTTTTATTGCTGCTTCAATTTCCTTGCTTGTAATTGGTCTGTTCAGGAGCTCTATTTCTTTCCTATTGAGCTATAGGAGCTTGTGTGTTTCCAGGAAATTTTCCATTTTCTCAACATTTGGGAGTTTATGTGCATAAACATATTTATAGTATTCACAGATCATATTTTGTATTTCTGTGGTATCAATTGTAATGCTTATTTTTCATTTCTGATTGAGCTTATTTGGGTCTTTTCTTTTCTATTTCCAATTAATTTAGCAAGAAGTCTATCAATTTTGTTTCTTTTTTTGAAGAACCAACTTTTTATTTCATTAATCTTCTGTAATTTTTTTGTTTGTTTTCAACTTCATTTAGTTCTACTTTGACCTTTTTTATTTCTTTTCTTCTGCTGGGTTTAGGTTTGGTTTGCTCTTCCTTTTCTAGTTCGTTGAGATGATTCATTATATTGTTGATTTTGATCTTTCTGTCTTTTTGATGTGGATATTTAAGGCTATGAATTTTCACTTTAGGACTGCTTTTACTGAATCCCACAAATTTTGATAACTTGTGCTCCCTTTGTCATTTAGTTTGAGGAATCTTTTGATTTCCACTTTAATTTCCTTCTTGGTCCAATAATTGTTCAGCAGTGAGTTGTTTAATTTCCATGACTTTGTGTAGAATTGACTGTTTCTGTTGGAGTTGATTTCTAATTGTATTCCACTATGGTCTGAGAAGATACATGGCATAATTTCTACTCTTTTGAATTTGTTGAGACACGTTTTGTGACCTAAGACATGATCAATCTTAGAGAACATTTCATGTGATGATGAGAAGAATGTATATAGAAAGCAGGTGTGGCCATTCTCATGTCAGATAACATAGACTTCAAATCAACAATAGTAAAGAAAGACAAAGATGGTCGATCATTATAGAATGGTAAAGGGGGCAATTCATAATGGAGACATAACAATCCTAAATATTTATGCACCTAACACAGGTGCACCCAGATTCATAAAGCAAACCCTATTAGATCTAAACAAAGTGAGAAATAGCAATATTGTAATTGCGGGGACTTCAACAGCTCACTGACAGAACTGGACAGATCCTCCAAGCAGAAAATAAATAAAGAAACATGGGACTTAAATGGAACTCTAGAGCTAATGAGCCTAACATATATCTATAGAACATTCTACCCAAAAACTACTAGGTAGCAATTAAATTATCATTTTATTGTCCCATGACACAGTGATTTGCCACAAATGCCTTATTGCAGACTAAAACTTGTGCTTTTGTCTTTGCACAGGTGGGAGAGGTTCTAGGAATCCAAGCTGGTCATCTTTGAGATGGTTACTCACCATACAGATATCACTGAATCTTGGCCCCCTTAGAAATCTTTAATGTCAGTTACTCAAGAATAACCAGCCACTTGTGCCAAAATTAGGGAAGGTGCCAGGATGTTCTGCCACTGTCTCCATGTAGAATAATGCCAGGCATATAGTGTGTATTTACTAAATATTGCTGCAAAGTTGAATGAATGCCAATCTATCTGTTTATACGTTTTCAGAAGTGTTTAGGAAAACTTGGACTTTGTAGCAGTTAGTGCAGCCTTAACACTTTTCCCGTTAGAACTTCCTTCCAACTCCAAATCCCAGAGTGGGCAAACAGCAAACATTCTTCTACTATGTGACCTTACCTTACTGTATACAATTGATTGGGCCAGGGATGGAGACCTGACCCAAGCTAAATCAATTAGATTCTTTCCTTCAACAATTTTTTTTTAATTTTTTAAATTTATTTTTATATATAAGGACTGGAAATTGCAATTTGAACTATTTAATGGCAGAGCTGGAAAGACCCCTGTTCTACCTGAAGTCTGGTACTTCAACATTTCTTTGGATTCTGTGAAGTATCTTTTCAATAAATCCCTTTTTATACATTTATTTTTGTTTCCTTGGGCTACTTTGAAGATTTTATTACTTTCTACCAAAGATACCTTAAGTAAGACCATCAATATGCTTTGGGAAAGTGCTGGAGACCAAGGAAAGGAATGTGGATGTCTGTGGGTGAATCACCTGATTTCCTCATTTTTCTCACTTCAGGCATAAAATCTATCAAACTTAAATCTTTTAAGCCTACAGTTTCTCAGGGATGAAGCAGGTTTAAACCCAGATAGATTTATTTTCTGAGAACTATTTTTATGTAATATAAATCCATTGAAACCACCCACGAGAACAACAAAAGACTGCAACATAAACTTATAATTCTCAGTAGAAATAGTTTAAAATAAAAGAAAGTAATGATTGCATTGTAAGGATTATGAAGAGATGCAATAGCACTGAATGATTTTGTTGAGCATTCAACATAAGTTTTCTATTTATAAGCCTCAGTTTATAAATTAACTCATTTGTTCAGAGATATACATAACATTAAATGAACATATACATAGATTTAATAAAATATAAGTAAGTTATACCTTTAATATTGTATCTTTTGTTGATTTTTCACAATCATAGAACCCCAAGGACCATGAAGAAGGAAGGAGTACACAGTATTATTTTAAAAAATTTTATTGAACAGCATTATTTTTCAATTTCTATAACACATTTTTAAAAAGATACCCGAGGCTGCTTCAGTTTTTTTCTTGAAGATTTTTATTA
>NW_012150729.1:6973142-6988051 GCF_000956105.1 Propithecus coquereli
AGCTACTCGGGAGGCTGAGGCAGTAGGATCACTCGAGCCCAGGAGTGTGAGGTTGCTGTGAGCTAGACTGACGCCACGGCACTCACTCTAGCCCGGGCAACAGAGTGAGACTCTGTCTCAAAAAATAAAAAATATTTTACAAAAGACATATTTTAAAGTATAACCTATGAAGTCCACCTACTTTAGAGAGTATATAATTGAATTGATAATATATTGCTAATTTTGGTTTTCTATGCTAAAAGTTATAACTCCAAATAGGTTACAGAGGATAATTAAAAACTGTATGTATGTATTGGTGCTTCGAGTTATTACCGTATTTGGTATTTAGTCATTGAATAACAATGACTAATGTAACAGAGCACACCTTTCGTAGCCCACGTGCTCCTGTGGGCCACGTGGCTCTGCCTCTCTGGCTGCTTTGCCCTCAATCTTGGCAGCTCTCCCTCTGAATATTGCTCAGTCTAACTCTGCAATTCTTTTTCTGACCACACTTTCCCTGAACACAGAGAAGTGATTCAAATCCTCTGTTGTCACTCATCTCTTATGCTAAACTCAGTAGTAGAAGGTGGCAGCATATACATCCAGGGATGTAAATTGGCAAAGAGCCCAAACTTCAGAGTCTGACATCTTGTCATTGTTAGGTACAAAGACGGTGCTCACTCAGCAGCTTAAAGGCTGAGTAGGCAGAGTCCTGTGGTGAAGCTGACTTCCTGCCATGAAGAGGTGAGGGTCGCTCTTCCAATTAGGTAATGCAAGACATGATAAAAATACACTTCCCTACACAATCTAGGTCTGAGATCACATTCTCTAAGTAGTCTTCCTGCTGTCTCATTTCCCCAAACACCAATCCCTGAAATCCACTCCTGATGCTGTCCTTCAGCCAGAACTTTTAGCCCACATGGTCCTCCTGCCATATACATTTTATTAATACTTCAGATGTTCGGGAAAAATTTGGTGGATGCTGCATGTTTGTAGCTTAAAAACAGAATAAAAGAGAGAGAGAGGGATGGGGCACTGTGATGGGTAATAGCCTAAGCTTGTTAAATTAAGTTTAGTCTAAATCTGCTTCTTTACATATTTTAAGTTTGGCCTAAAAGTTTCTCTGTGCATAGTGAGCTGTAACCTAACTGAATATGTAAACAGGCTGAAACCTACCCTTGTACCAATCACTGAGTTTCACCCAATCCCAGGCAACCAACTGTTCAAATCAAGTTTGAATAAGGCAAACACCAACTTATAACCAATCCAGTTGTTTGTGTAATCTTATTTCCATTTTTCATACATCACTTTTCTTTTTTTGTCCATAAATCTTCTTTGACGACATAGCAGTGCTGGGATCTCTCTGAAGTTATTCTGGTTTGGGAGCTGCCCAATTCCTGAATTGCTCTTTGTTTGGTTAAACTCTTTTAAATGTGATTTGTCTAAGATTTCTCTCTAAACAAGTTGGTAAGAAGACAAAAGATTAGAGGAGAGAGAAAAACATAGAGTAATTTTTCCCATCAAATGGGAAGAAGCTGGAATATCAATCTATAGTAATCTTTTATCTTCCTGAGGAGAATCACTAGGTACCACCGTATGCTCTCATAGAAGAGGTCCCCTATGAGCCATCTCTCTACCACATTCTTTGAGATTCTTCGTTCACAATCATCTCTGCCCCTCACCTAGACATCATCATCATCACAATAATTTGATAATAACATTATTAGTTATTATATATTAAATTATATAACAATATTTTTGCTGTATTTATTATGTTTCTGCAAACCTTATGTCTCTTAGACACTATTCCAAGCAGTATACATAAATTGTCTCATTTACCTCTCTCGTCAAAAATATAAGTATAATGTTTTCTACATTTCAGATGGAGAAACTGAGACACAATGAGATAGAGTGACTTGCCTAACTTCGCAGAGTGAGTGGCAGAACCAGGATTTGATCCTATGCAGTCTGACTTAACCTCTTACTCACTGAAATATGCCATGTATGTAAGTTTGACTCAACTCCCTTTTATCCAAGCAATTTCTTAACTCACTCAATGGCTTCATCCAATAGGCAGGGCAAAGTGCTCCTAAAGCTTTTTTGCTCTCCAACAATGTTAATAGCCAACATTTCCCTTCAGGTCAAACTATCCTAGGGAAATAAAGCATCATTTTTTCAAGTATCTTTATAACTGTTTGAACTTCTTGAGGACTTGGGAGTAAGAAATAGGATGAATTGAAAGAATGTGACTACAGAAGTTTGCTTCTGGATTTACTCCTTGATTCATTCAGCAAATATTTGAATGAGAACTTGCTTTGTATCTTAGGGACAGAGGATTACCAATGAACCAATTGTTTCCTTGTTTGGCCTTGTCTGCCCCTAAACTCAGACAATTTCCTGGAGATTGTCTATTAAAAGTGATTTCTGAGGCAAGTCTGACATATATGGCCACATAAGAACATGAACACAAGAAATTCTTTACAAAGTACAGGATTAAGGGCATTTAAAATAGTTCATAACACCTAGGGGGGAAAAATCCAATTAATATAGGCAACCAGTCAAAATAAGGGCACATAGCTTCAACATCTCATGATGCTAGCCGGCTCAAGAGAACTCTGTTTGTGTAAGACATGGAATTTAATCCATTTCTCTACAGGAGATTAGGTATTTCTGGCCATGCATGTGTACTGAATGGACTGGTCACATGGTAATCTAATTGCAGGGAGTGTGAGGTAACTCCTCAAAGGCAACTATGGGATAAAAGAGTCAGCAGGATTAGCTTGACCCTCAATAAAGCCTCAGAACCAGCAATACAACCTTAGAGGGAAGGGCTGATTTTGTATGCCTCAGCAGTTCTCTTCAAATCTACACTGGGTGGGGTCCCCTGAGCATATGCTTGTGTTCTAGAGAAGAACAAATTGTAAATAAAAACTAGAACATCCATTTCTCTAAGTTCTGTGAATCACTGGATATAAAAAATAGTGCTTTAGGATTTCTCTGACGTATTATACCTCAACTTTATCTTCCAGCCACTTCACCACTTCACGATTGCCTGACGTTGGTTCCGTGAAGCCATCTCTGAGCCACACTGTGGTGCATGCCCATGGGAGCAGCTGCAGAGACTTTGGCCCCTGCAAGAGCAGTATGGAGCAGAAACAGTGCCTGGAGAGCAGGAGGAGAGAGGATGCAACCATCAAGTATGTTTCCTTTGACTGCCAGATCCCCAGCTGCTGTCCTGCCTCTTTCTCTCTCCCCCTAATAAAATGCACATGCACAAAGGAAGGGGGATATGACTTCAAAACAACCATTTGGAGGTAGTGTGTAAGAGAATATAGCAAGATACACATTTTATAATGGTCTTTAGTTGATCTAACCTGGACATTTCATACACAAAAGCATGGACCAGGTGAGTGATGCTGATGAGTCTATTTTAGGCAGTTTTCTGAACTTGGGTTGCAGAGTTCAGAGTAGCACTTTGTCAGTTTTTATTACTTTGGATCCTGCGACATATGAATAGAGTGAGTGTAGACTCCCAGAAATAGGGTGATGGGGGAGAGAAAGGCAGGAAAGGGAATATCTCTAGACATCAAAGAAAAATTGGCAAAAGTCTAGAAGAGATCTGGAAAAGATTCTCAGTGGAAGGAAGGGAAGGGAGGGGAGAGAACACCTTACCCCCGTGAGAATGGCCATTATTAAAAAGTCAAGAACAATAGATGCTGGCATGGATGCAGAGAAAAAGGAACACTTCTACCCTGTTGGTGGGACTGCAAATTAGTACAACCTCTTTGAAAAACGGTATGGAGATTCCTCAAAGAGCTAAATGCAGACCTACCATTTGATTCAGCAATCCCACTACTGGGTATCTACTCAAAGGAAAAGAAATCATTTTATCATAGAGACATGTGCACTTGAATACTTATTGCAGCACAATTCATAATTGCAATAATATGGAATCAACCTATGTGCCCATTTACAGGGGTGGATAAAGAAAATGTGGTATACATATACTATGGTGTGCTACTAAGCCATAAAAAAGAATGAAATAATGTCATTTGCAGCAACTTGGATGGAACCAGAGATCATTATCCTAAGTGAAGTATGTCAGGAATGGAAAAACAAACACCACATGTTCTCACTAATAAGTGGGAGCTAAATGATGGGTGTACATGGTCATTGGAAACTAAGAAAGGGGGAGGGTGGGATGCGGTGAGGGATAAAACCACCTATTGGGTACGATGAACACTGTCCTGGTGGCAGACACACTGAAAACCCTGACTTCAGCATTATAGAGTGTATCAATGCAAAAAAAAACTTTTGTACATCCTTAATATTTTGAAATAAAAAAAATAATTAGTAAATAATTCTGTTTAAAACAATATTAACATTAATTTTCTCTTCTTGTAAGTGAAAACAAAGCAATACAGATGAACAAACAAACAAAAACTCTCTACATTGAGGTTTTGCATTTGTACAAAAGGTATTGAAAAATGATGGGATTAAAATTCAGTATTCATAAAGTTTGGTGTTTTTAAAAATGCTTGTTCTTTTGGAAAAGTATCTCCTTAAGTAATTGTTAAAACTCCCTAAGTGGAAACAGGAAACTCCATCATTGTAATTGCAATAGACTCTCTCTTTTTATGACTTTGAAATGTCAGTATTTGTGAGTATCACATGCATATGTCTAGTCAGGCAGTGTAATCTTTGTTAGTGGGCTGCAGCTATAAATTCACCAATATAAAACATACAAACTCCAGCATAAAACTCATATCGAAGGATCCTTTGGGACCACATTTGCTTGCACTATGTTTAACTAAATCAAAGTGGTAAAATTAATTAACATATATGAATATAATAATATTAATAATTAATTTTCCTATTTCGGCTAGTGTTCTCTATTTGCTGAAATGTTTTCTCTCTCTCTTCCTCTCTCTCACTTTCTCTCATTAGATTTCTACACATTTTTCTTTCTTCAGAGAGAATTAAATATTTTTTCTAACATACATCCCTTCTTTGAAGAAGGAACATTGTCAGAGACTGTCTTTATTGACTCTACTGCACTGAAGAGCAAATAGAAATAAGTATACAAAGATATCCACATAGGAATTTTTAACAATTAGCATTATGTGAAAAGTTTTTTGTTGTTATCATTTTTTTTTTAGAGATGGGTCTTGCTATATTGCCCAGGCTGATCTCTAACTCCTGGCCTCAAGCAATCTTCCCACCTCAGGCTCCCAAAGTGCTGAGATTATAGGCATGAACTACCACCCTAGGTGAAAGGTTTTTTTATAGCTTTTAAGATGTTGCCCTGTAGCTACTGCCTCTCCACAGGGCTTAACAGCTTCACTGCCAGCTATTAGTGAAAGTTCTGAATAGCCAACTTTGAAAGGTTTCTTTGCAACCAAAAATAAAAGGTAGCAAAATGAATAGTATAATAAAACTGGGAAGTTTTCTCTTTTCATTTCAGGGATATTTTTGACCTGATTACTTTAATTGATATTATAAAACTATGGTTATAGATTATATTGTAATAATATTTTTTGAAGAGCTGATCTTCAATATTTGATAATAATATAATAATAATATTTGAAGAGCTAATCTCTATAGAATAATTCATTACTTCAAAATGGAAAACTAGAGGAACTGCCATGGCATATTGTAACTCCTGTGTTTATCTGCATTAATCATCTCCTGGTACTCTGTGTTTGAAGTCACATGAAGTATTCTGACATAGAATAAAAATGTACTGGTAATAATAAAAGTGTTCTTGGAATTGTAACTAAGGCGTACTGCAATACACTTGTGCTTTTATCTTTTACAACTCAAGTTTTATCAACCCTATAAAAGCTTCCATGGACATTCTAATATTGTTATATTATAATGTCATATACGTGTCTCAAATCGCTCTTATTAGTTAGTTATTCAGGTATACTTGCTAAGACCTCTAAATAATTGATGTTGGGTTAAAGGTTTGTCAGGAATCTTTCAATAGCCCAGATTCTCTTGTTACGGGTTTAGTTCAAACTGCTTCATTATCTCCAAAAGCAAACATCGAGGCCAAGGCCTGCTTTGCCTAATAGGCTCTATTGCTCTTTGTGCAACTTACACTTTTGTATCTGGTGCTTCTGAAGAACAGTCTCTTGGTGCTCCCTTGGTCCAGCAGATCATTAATCTATTTCTTACATACAAAGGTAAATGGCCACAGGCTAGGGATAGAGTGAAGAGATGCCACCTGAGATAGCCTAACGCTGACACATATAGCTGAGGTGGGGGAAAGTAGGAAGAGTCTTTGAATCAGGATAATGAAAAATAGCACTTATTATAGGTTTTCTTTAAATTAGGGAAGGAAACTATCAAGAGTGAAATTGTCTCAATCAGAAAAAAAAAAAACCAGCAACAAAAAAACTCAACAGCAAAAATTCTATTGACAACATTGTAATAATGTGTAAACAGCTTCAAATATTAGTGACCCTAGTTGTCCAAATCCTGAGGCCTAAAATTGTGATTCCTTGGAAGAAAGTTGAGACGTCTTTCTTTAGACACACGAAATGTATTATTCTGATAATACTAGGCAGAAAAGATCATCCCAACCAATATACATGATGTCAATTCCAGACCGTACCAAATGAAGATGAACCAAAAGGAAGAAGGAACGAGAAGGAAAGAAGAGCATAAACACCCCACCATTCTCATGGTTACTCTAAGTTTTTGTAGGTGACTCATATTAGTCTCTCGTGGCCTAAAATGAGATAAATACTATATTATAAGTGTTCTTTCATGGTAAGCATCAACAATATCTAAATCTCTGTCAGTAAGGTAACTTGAGGAAATGGTTTGGAACAACAATGAATATAATAAAATATCAAATTCGGTAGCAGGAAACATACACATTCAAAAGTTCTTATATTGAAAAAAGATTTTTCTTTTTTTATCAGGGAAATGTAATGCTGATAAATTGAAAGCATTAGTTTAAGTGGATGACTCAAAGAAATGCTCAGTCACTATGGCAACAGGAGAATTAGTTGCCGGTGTCACCCTGTGTCCTAAAAGTACTTATATCTGCAGGAACCCTCTGAACTCAGAATGCTGCCATTTGTACTATTTTCACTAAGTCCCACCATGGAACCTTGGGAAAATAGGTGACACCAAATCTCACGTGACAAAAAATGCAAGATGATCCTTCATGTTAGGGATCCCAAGACAATCTCTAGGTTCGGAGATTCAGGAAAGAAAGTCACAGGACTCAGCATATGGTTGTACTAAATTTTAGACTCCCAGAAGGAAAACAGGTATTCAGCACAAACCACATTATTTGTACAAACACTTTAAGCACAATGAACCACTCTGATCATTTGGGAAAAGTTACATATCAGTGCAGGGAACTGTTACCAGCCAAGTTCTCCCACGCCAGCCAAAGGCCAACCAACATGCAGCCCTTTCTAAGGACAGCAGTCTCAGGTCTGCTGTGGTAACTATTTTCTGTGTAGCTTAGAACCTATATGTGTCATCAGACAGCAAGGCTGATTTTTTTTTTAAGAGAGATAGAAGTTAGTCTGGAGAGATTCTCAGTGGCAAGGTAGTAACCAAATGAGATTCATTCTTTCTGTCTATCATCTACCAAATGGATAGATAAACCAGCACCATTATTATTGTTGGAATTACAGATAAATGGAATAAGTTGAGTCTACCAAAACAGTCTTAAACTTGGGAGGATACTAAAATGATACAGGTAATGTAAGTTTATTATAAGCAACTAAAGTACACTTATGAATTTCTAGTACTGTCTCCTCTCCACCCCGCTTCCCACAAAAAGATGTACACCAGTTAACCTAAACAATGTAAATCTTCCAATATAGTTTTGGTCAATACCCATGCTATCAATCATAAATGGTAAGTAAAAATAGGATGAAAAACACTATTCTATGTTTATTAATCTCAGTAGGAAAATATATGATATGACTTGAGTCCCAGCACCCCTGGGTAAGTGCATAACTGTTAGCTCCCCAGCTATTGTTTTGTCTCTGCTCGGAGAACATCTAGCTTTCTCCAAATACTGAACTTACAGAAAGATGAGAGGTACCAACCTCAAGATAAGCCTTTGGGAATTCACTGATATAAGCAGAGGAGGTGATTAAACATCAATGTAATGTCCACCATTTGCTGACAAGGCAGGCCCCTGACAGCTCCTCTCAGAGGGGAAGGATTGAGGACTCAGTTATGTAGACAAATATGAGAAGATTCTGAATTGAGATTTAGGAGCATCAGAGAACCACTCTGGAACCTCCCCCCAAAATGTGGTCTCTGCATCTTTCACATAAAGAGGGTATATAGGCTATTCTCAGAGTTGGAATCTGGCAATCTAGCTCTTGGGTGCTTGGCTGTAGGGTAACAGACATGTGCATCAGCAGTAAAGTCAGCAAAACAGAGTCACCCAGCTTTAAAGATTTTTTTTTTTTTTGCTAACTTTTTTTTTTTATTTCAGCATATTATGGGGGTACGAATGTTTAGGTTACGTATGTTGCCCTTCCCTCCCTCCCCCACTAAGTCCGAATTTCAAATATGTCCATCCTTTAGGTGGTGCACATTGCACTCTTTGTGTATGCATATACCCGTCCCTTCCTCCCTCCTCCCTCCTCCCCCCTGCCCCCTGCCCAACATCCAATAGATGTTATTCTTATATGTGCACTTATGTGTTGATCAGTTAAAGATTTTTTAACACCACGTAGATAATACTATACCAGGAAAAGAGGCAGCAAAACCTACAGCACCCAACAAAACAGGGAAATCTGACGACAAAGCAGCACAGACTGAAGGGCAACATCCATTGGGGACTCCCATGCAAGTGGCACAGTAGCGTTGACAGCAGGAATTGAGATGAACACTTACGTGTGCTCATATGAAACACACACACGTGTGATCACATATGAAACTGGGGGCCTCCCAGAAATATTTATGGAGAGAAATATTTCTGAAGCTGTGGACCATGTAGGAACAAGAGGAATAAGAACCAGAAATATATGGGCAGTTGGGTAGCGGGGCAGCGGGGGGAACCAATCATCCAGTTTAACTTGAGAATTTCCTGGTTTTAGCACTGAAAGTCCCACATCCTAAGGGACTCTTCATTTTCAAACAAATGGTTGGTCACTCTAGTTATAACTCTTATTGTGAACCAAATTGTGCTATATTCTGATTAGACCTGGGGAAATTTAATTCATACATCTTTGAATTATATTTACTTTAAAAAACTTCTTAGTGAAAAATTCTAGAAATGAAATTGCTGGGTCAAAGATTATATGTAATTTTATAATTTTTTTGCACATTTTCAAAGTGCCCTATAAAAAACACATAACTCCTACAAGATATTAAGGCATTTTTCAAAGCTACAGGAAGTTGACTAGCTTGTATTGGCACAGGTATAGATACAACAGTACAATTATATTTGTGCAAATTCAGAAATAGTTCCAAATATGTCGGGGATTAAGACTGCGGGCTCCAACCCCCGGGCTCTGGACTGGTATCAGTCCGCGGCCTGTTAGGGTCGGGCTGCAGAGCTCCGCGCCTGCCCCCCCCAGCCCCCATCAGTGGAAAAGTTGCCAGGAAACTTAGGAATCAGGGGACTAACTGGTAGGAGATGAGCGGCGGGCAACCCAGCGAAGGGCTTCCTGTGTAGTTGCAGCCGCTCCCCATTGCTGGCATCACCGCTTGAGCTCTGCCTGTCCCCTTCCCACAGCAGTGGAAAAATTGTCTTCAATGAAACCGGTCCCTGGTGCCAAAAAGCTTGGGGACGGCTGATTTAAGACATGAAAGATATGATATTTCGCACTGGTTAAAAAAGATAGTTTATATACATGTTGGTGGCAATCTGTATGGTTTTTCTGGAAAACAAGTGGATCCCAATTTTCCTCCTTATAACAATAAATTCCAGATATACCAAGATTTAAATATTAAAAATAAAAACATTGAAGTATTGAAGAACACACAAACTATGATTTTTTTTTTTTGGTATTATTTTTGAGTTGGAAATGACTTTCTAAGTAAACAAAAATCTCAAAAGTCCAAGGCAAATGACTGGTACTCTTGAATATATATATATAGATATATATATATACACACACATACATATATATTTTGAAAGATACGTATATGCAGGAAAACATACCATAAGTAAATCATAAGAAAAATTAACAAAGTGAGAAAATATTTTTGACACAAATGACAAGAAATGAATTTTCTTTAAAGAACAAATAGTTCACAAAAAACAAAATACAAATAACAAATAAATATAATATGTTTGGCATCACTAATGCTTAAGATGCGAATTAAAACAACACAGTAGTTTTTAAACCCCTAGTATTGGCAAAGATGAAAAGTTCTGATAATATCCAGTCTAGTATGGGTGTGGGAAAAATAGTCATTTTTTTTACATCTTTCCTGTAAATTGAAACAACATTTTGGGATGGCAATTTCACAATATTTATGACATTTTAAATCAACATATCCCCTTTATGCAGCGAATCCATTTCTAGGAATTTATCCAATAAATATATTTGTGCAAATACACAAAGATACATGTAAAAGAATGTTCACTATTGCATTATTTATAAGAGCAAAGTACTGGAAATAACCTAGACGCTCATCAGTAGAGTTCTGGTTAAATAAATGATGTGACAACTACCCTAATAAAATACGGCGCAGCTGTTAACAGAATGAGGCAGATTTGTATGAACAGAAATAGGCAGTTGCTGTAATGTAAGTGAGAAAAGAAAGAGAAGAACTTACTTAGTGTGAGTTCATTTGTTTAAAAAATGTGTATGTAAAAAGAAATATTCTGGAAGGATATCCTTAAAATTTAAGAATCATTACCTCTGGAAAAGAGAAATGAACTCTAATGTTGGGGCTGAAAACTTTTACTTTTTATTTTATCCTCTTCTGTATGATTTTGCCGCAAGCATGGATTTTTAAAAATATGATATTGTTGAATAGTTTTTTTAAAGAATGTACCAATTTCTTCTTCCACCTGTTTGCCTATTTTCAAGATGCCTTTACAGCAGTGACTTCATTCAGATTTATCAAAGTCGAACTTCAGGGAGAGGAGGAAGATCATCAGCCTGTTGCTGGGTGAGATGCTCATTCTGTTTGCCCTTGCTTCTGTGAATTTTCTCTAAATTGGTGCAAATACGAAGGCACTGAGTGTATCCCCTAATGTTAGCTCTGGAACAAACCGCTTAAGCTCATAGAAAACAAAAAAGACTCCTCCTACCCTCACCATCTCAATCTTTGTACTATTCAGTAATCAAATCTTTAAGAAGTGGCCCTAGGCCGCGGTGGCTCACGCCTGTAATCCTAGCTCTCTGGGAGGCCGAGGCGGGAGGATTGAGCTCAGGAGTTCGAAACCAGCCTGAGCAAGAGTGAGACCCCGTCTCTACTAAAATTAGAAAGAAATTAATTGGACAACTAAAAATACATAGAAAAAATTAGCCAGGCATGGTGGCGCATGCCTGTAGTCCCAGCTACTCGGGAGGCTGAGGCAGGAGGATCGCTTGAGCCCAGGAATTTGAGGTTGCTGTGAGCTAGGATGACGCCACGGCACTCACTCTAGCCCGGGCAAAAGAGTGAGACTCTGTCTCAAAAAAAAAAAAAAAAAGTGGCCCTAGATGGGTGGGTGGTGCTTTTTTGTGGTCAGGGAAAGATCTCACTTAGGCTACCTCCCTTTGTTGGAGTTTACTAATGGGATACGTGTGCAAACAAGGGAGGCGAGAACTCACGGGAACTCACGGGAACCCAGGAACTGCTGAACGGCTGAGGCCCAGGGAAATGGAACATAGTCAGGGAGTAGAATTATCCACACAGTATCGGAATTCCATTGATTTGGTGTCTCAGTAACTGAGCACATCATTCTTGGGCAATTATGGGGACTCATCTCTTGCTCCTACCTCGCCCAATCAGCTCATTCTTTTCACTTGAGGCTGCTTCACATCCTCGCCTCCCCCACGAGTACCGCGGCCCTGCGCTGCCGGGCCTCCTGCAGGTCTTCCCGGCCTCTGCCCCCACGTGCTCTACTCCTACAAATTCTATGTTTCCTGGCTTAAATTCCAGAGAATTTAACATAGCTGGCTGGACTAGCTATGCATCTGTGCTTGTAACATTTCCTGTCACACCACTTTGGATGGTTGCCCTTGAGATAGGCACACGCCTTGCACGGAGAAGGGATCGGAGAATACAGAACTCACCCTAGCTTGGGAACAATGTCTTAAAGACATTTTAAATTAAAATGAGAGAACTATTCTGGATTATTTCTCTATGTGGCTTAAACAGGTCCCTGGAAGGAACTATGAAATTTACATAACAACAAGAAAATGGCATTTCCACTGTTACTATATAGTTAGACTTCTCTTTCAGCCATATAGTCAGGTAAAAGCAATGAAATGTAATTATATCTGATAAGGTGGCCAAAAACATTGGAGATTATAAAAAGGATTATAAAAATATTATTTAATTTATCCTTTTGATTTTTCTGGTTTATATATATTTTATAAGGTGCACAATGTACAATATACTAGTATATTAATAGATTATAATTATTAAGTAGATGTATGTAATAGGAATGTGTTTAATAATTAACTACTAGTGCTTATAATCAAACAAATTATAAGCTACCCACTAGGCTGGAAGCTTTATGAGATCACATTTATTGCTTAGCACCTAACACTTAAGAGAATACACAATCTCTTGTGAGTCAGACTAGACACTATTTTATTTATTATATACCACAATTCCAAAGATACATGGTTTTTGGAATGGAGGAGGCTGGCATAATAGTCAATTACCTCAGCAAAAGTAGTAGGTATGGAGATACTGTGGCAGAATTAGCGTGCCCATCCTGTACAACACATCCTGCCATGCCCAACTAGTGTGCAAGGGCAGAAATCACAGCATGTGCCTGAGAGTGAGAACTGGGAGCAGAAATGGAACGAAGGGGCGTGCATACAAGAAAAATGCAAGCACCACAGTACAGTGATGCAATGCTAAAGAACTGGTGGATGCTTGTCCTGGCATGGCCAAGTTGATAACAGGAATGTATAATTAGGCATTTGGCTATGATGGAATTATGGGAGGTAACACATAGGCAGGATGAGAGGTCAGAATGGACATTGGTAAAATGGGGTACAAGAAACTATTTCAGAGAGGATCCATGAAACTGAAATCCTAGAGAAAAAAAAATGAGTCAGGAAGCAGAATGGACAGCTAATAGAGACAGGAGCAGATCCGGAGTCCAGGAATGAAGCTAAATAGGCAATAGACCTGGGAAGTCAGGCAATGTACGCATGAGGGAAGCTCTTACTATTTTTGTTAAACTGCTAATCTCTAAGGGAATTTTTCTTGAACCAAGTAGAAAAAGATTACGAGTTTGATTTTTAAGAAACATGGTAAAAACGCATTCTTCTCGCTAAAATTTTTTGAAATGCCATATTCTCACTACAATAGAATTAAGGTAAGTAAGATAGATGGAAACAAATATATGCAGTTATAGGTAGAGATTTTTCCTTATTTTTTTTTTTTTTTTTTTGAGACAGAGTCTCACTGTGTTGCCCGGGCTAGAGTGCCATGGCGTCATCCTAGCTCACAGCAACCTCGAACTCCTGGGCTCAAGCGATCCTCCTGCCTCAGCCTCCCGAGTAGCTGGGACTGCAGGCATGCACCACCATGCCTGGCTAGTTTTTCTATATGTTTTTAGTTGTCCAATTAATTTCTTTCTATTTTTAGTAGAGATGGGATCTCGCTCTTGCTCAGGCTGGTTTCGAACTCCTGAGCTCAAACAATCCGCCCGCCTCGGCCTCCCAGAGAGCTAGGATTACAGGCGTGAGCCACCGCGCCCGGCTGAGATTTTTCCTTATTAAAAGCATAAAATCTTTAGACTATTTTCAGAGGTCTCCCGTAAAATGTCCCCAAACTATTTTTCTAGGCTTATCATTTATTTTATGTTTCAAAATACCTTTGAGTCAAGCCACTCCCAACTATAAGTTTTTATTCTTGGAAGACATGCCTATTCACCTCTCTATATGATTCAATCAATTCTGCCTATGTAATAATGCTACAATAAAACCTTTGGACACCAAGGCTCAGATGTGTCCCTTGGCTGGCAATACTCTGTGCGCTGTCACACATCAATGTGATAAGAGAGTTACTTGCCCTGACTCTACAGGGGGAGGAAATGGAAGCTTTGCATTTGGGACTCTCCCAGATTTCACCCTATGTATTGCTCCCTTTGGTTAATTCTATTTCTATCCTTTTGCTATAATAAAACTGTAATCATAAGTATAGCACATTCCAGAGTTCTGTGAGTTGTCCTACTGAGTCATTAAATCTGAGGGGCTAATGGGAACTCCCAGAAATTATAGCCAGTTGATGAGAAGTTCAAGTGGCCTAGAGACCCCCAAATTTACAGCTCGTATCTAAAGTGAGTGCAGTCTTGTGCCCTCAGTGTATGAAATTTGGCTCAACTATGATTCGTTGGTATCAGAAGTCATTGCAATCTTTCTTTTCAAATAGCTCTTCCCTCGCTTATTTACACAATGTGGTGGTCTCAAAGTGTGGTTCCTGGACCAGTAGCATCAACATTTCCTGAGATCTTGTTAGAAATACAAATTCTCTGATTCTATAATACCTTACATCTACTGAATCAGAAACTTGGGAGTGGGGCCATCCAGATAATTTTGTGTCTTATCAAGTCTTTCAGCTAATTCTGATGTGCATTAGTGTTTGAGAACCACTAAAATAAAGAAATTTTGCTCACCCTTCCATGCTCAATCACATTTCCCTTTGTCCAATGAAGACTTACAAACCTGACACCCCTTCTATGAGCACCCAGATCTAAAAACTATATTCTAACACAATAGTTTCCAAATTTTTTGTTCTAGGACAATCTAAAAATT
>NW_012150729.1:6988234-6999538 GCF_000956105.1 Propithecus coquereli
ACATGTTGGCAAAAATAATTTATTTTTTGTGAAAAGTTACTATTTTCCAAATAAGTGAAAAGAATGACATTGGTTTATATTTTTGAAAATCTCTTTTTTATTGTGCTTAATAGAAGACATATGGATTCTCATTCCTGTTTCTGGATTTTAAGTGTTGAAATATGTTGTTTTGGTTAAAGTATATGAAGAAGAATTGGCCTCACACAGACATGTAGTTGCAAAAGGGAAGAATATGTTAATAGCATTTGTAGATTATTATGTATATTATTTTTAGTACTATCACAAAAGTTGACAAGGGTGGTTTTTGAAAGGTTAGCTGCAATACGAAATTTGAAATGATGTCAATGAGTTCTTTGTATTCTGCTACATTAAAATCTACTGGTCTCTCTCGCTCTTTGAATGTGTATTTTACCAATGCATTGTTTTGTAACATCATACACTGGTCATTTAGAAAATGTTCATTCACTGAGTTATGTAGATCTCCCAAATGTTGACATATTTTATTAGACACTATCAAAATCACATTTGTTAATGTCAGTATTTATCTCAGAAAAATCCTTAAGTGTTTGGAAGCTCTCAAGTTAATGGTGGTAGAAACACATTCCCCAAATTCTCATTTTTGCTTGAAAGCTCAAATTTTATCATTGGCACCAACACTCAGTTTTCTTTGAAATGACAGACTCACTTCCTTCACATTCAAGAAACTGCCTGCCAAATATTCAACTCTGAAAACCCAATTTATCTGCCAGTCATACTTTCAAATAAAAATGGCTTTCCATGAAAAAAAAAAAGCAGCTTGTTTAGCTTCTGACTCAAACAATCACACATGTGCTTTTCTTTGAGACAACTAATGCACTTTGGTAAGAACCAGAAGTTGTTTATTCATACTTACTACTTAATCACACAGAACATTTAAAAGATATGTACTCAAGGATCAAGATTTAATAAAACTAATTTTTACTCCTTGATCAGGACATTCTTAAATGAAGTTGGCTGGCTTGCTTTCTTTCCCCTGCAAGTGCCTGGCAGTAAGAATATAATGATCAAAAGTACAGAACAATTTGGTGCTACCCATGGTATTCATGCTAAAGCACCAGCAGCAGTTTCACCCACCACGAATACTGTGCTATCTATGCAAATATCAACATAATGAACAAAGGCAAATAACATCTTAGTGTAATTATGTAAAGCGTTTTGAGTTCATGGAGCCTCTGAAAGGGTCTTGGGGACCCCCAAGTGTCTGTGGACCACACTTTGAGAACCACTGATCAAACAGAATTCCCTGTTGCTTAGTGGTCCTTACATTAGAATGTAAGCTTCGTGAGCTCAGGGATCTTACTTACCTGTCTTGTTTGTCAATTTAATTTCAAAGCCTAAAAATGTGCTCAGCACAAAATAGCACAAAATAAATATTAACATACAAATGAGTTTAATGTTTACTGTATTTGAAGTTGGTATTGCACTATTTTGCTGTTAGTGTTCCCCTAATAAATGCCATTTTGGCTGATAGGAAAAACAAAAAAGAACCACCAAAAAAGCCAGACCATATGACACCTTATCTCTTTGAAGTCTTCTCCCTGCATGTGGAGATACCTTAAAAAATACATAGCCATAAGAGATTGTCTCTAATTCCATAGGATAAGTAGTCTTTTGCCTGAAAGCACTAGATGTTTCTGAGATATGCTCTAGTGACTTCACCATCAGTGAGCCCTGCATCTAGGTTCAGCTTTTCCATGGCAACTCCTTTAACAAATGATGCAAAACACATTCTTTCCTTTTTTCTTTCTTTAAAAGGGCTATGTGGAGAGTCATAAAACATTTAATGTCCACTTGCATTTTCAAGTACATATCTTCTTATTTCAATTATTAATCACCGTAACTAACATCACAGTATTTCTCATAGTGACTCTATTTTTTTCCCTGTAATGAACTTGTCAAGTGGAACACCCATCATCAAAAGCCACCATGCAAGAGGAAGGGCCTTCACACCTTTGCACGTGCAGTTTTCTCTGCAGGAAATGTTTTCTCCCCTTTTCCTGACAGGTACCCACTGCTGAAGCCCTAACTCAAATTTTACCACCTTTCTCTGGCCTTTCACTCTTCCCCATATGCCAGCTAAATTATGTTTCTATTTTCCTATCATTTATACATACACTACTAAAGCACTCATCACAATGAATTTTAGATCTTTATCAGCAGGGATCATGTCACTTTCAACTTTGGATCCCTGGACCTGATAGAGTGTCTGGAACAGAGTAGATGTTTAGAAAAAAGTCTTGGGTTATCGGTTTTAAAAAAGGTTATCATAGTAATTTTTTTAATTTATTTTTTATTTTTTTGATTTTTAAGAGACAGGGTCTCACCCTGTCACCCAGGCTGGAGTACAGTGGCACAATCATAGCTCACTAAAGCCTGGAATTCCTGGGCTCAAGGGATCCTCCTGCCTCAGCCTCCCTGAATAGCTGGGACTCTAGGTGTGCACCAGCATACCCAGCAAATTTTTCTTATTTTTTATAAATGGGGGATCTCGTTATGTTGCCCAAACTGGTCTAGAACTCCTGGGCTCAGGCAATCCTCCTGCTTCAGCCTCCCAAACTGCTGGAATTACAGGTGTGAGCCACCATGCCCAGATATCTTCTGATTATCAATAATACATCATGTCACATGCCCAGAAAAATATTAATGCCTAAGAGAAACTATAGATTTCACAAATGCTATATAAATCCTGCCTGGAGTAAATGCAAAGAAATAACTAATCAGCGAGAAAAAAATAATGGAAAGCAATTTATAGTCATCAGTGTTTTTTTTGAAACTTCAAGGAAGGTATGCATTGATAAGAAGCCAGGCCAACTTCTTGCTGCTCAATGCCTGATCCCCAGACCAGCCCTATCAGGACCACTGGGAGCTTGTTAAAAATGCAAAATATCAGGTCTCACCCCAAAAAGCTGCATTTTAACAAAATTCGCAGGAGATTTCTATGTTCATAAATGATTAAAAACACTAGTCTAGCTTCTTAAAAATCGCCTTCATTCATATCTCTTATATTAAAAAAAAAACCTTGATAGCAGCTGCTACCTTATATCTGATCTTTTAGTGCTTTGTGATTCTAAATGTCTGTCAATGGATAACAAAGAGATTTCTGGAAAGGAAAACAAATCTTTACCTCACCCCTGCCCTCCTAAAAAGGAAGGAAAGTGAGGATGAGAAGAAAAGGGTGCCAGGAAGAATGAAGAAGAATAAAAGCAGCAGAGGGAAGAATCTTGTAGAAGGTATGAGTGGTTTGCTTTGGAACATCTATGGTTTGTTATGTGGCCAGTGAAAAATAGAACAAAATTTATTATTATCATTTTTTAATTGTATGCTCTTAAAGAAAACTACTTAATTTGGTAGAGTCCAAATTACTGAGATTCAGGTATTTGGAAATAATATCAATTAAAACTTGTATGCTCTTAAAGAAAACTACTTAATTTGGTAGAGTCCAAATTACTGAGATTCAGATATTTGGAAATAATATCAATTAAAACTACTAAATCACTATTGGAGATAAAGTCATGTGAGTTTAGAAAAACTTTGAAGTCTCTTATCTTTTAAGGGTAGACGGATGTGTTAGGTAGATAGAAACTCTGGCTCCTCTTGGGACAAGGGTTCCCTGCTTCGGTGCTGTCTCGAGCAATTGCTCCATCTGAGAAGAAGGATAAGGGTGGGCACTCTATTTTGGTGCTGCCCCGCCCTTAATCCTATACCAAAACTGCTACACCTGGCAAGGAGGAAATGCTTTATCAATCTGGGAATTCCCCAGCCCAGGCATGATAGGCATGGGAACGTGACCTAGAGTAACCTAAGGGTAATTATTATGCCATTAGCTTGAATCTGCATTGTGGTTCACTCTCCCCCAGGTGGGCTTTTGGAGAGGGAGCTGTTATACGCAGATGGAATTTTGAGGACAACTGTTGTTTATTTGATAGTAACCCACACCCCATGAGAGCCCACCCCCCATACTGGGCTAATAAAAGGAAACAATCTGAGAACTGAGAGAGAGTGAGAGAGTGTGAATGTGTGAGTGTTTTAGTCGGTCTGTCTGTCTCCATGAGTGGAGACAGACCCATTTTATTCTACAACAAAGAGCTGCTCTTGTGAAACTGTTTCCTGCCTGAGGTTATTCCATTGTATTGGCCCTGTTGGTGATTTTTCCAAGCAAGGAGTCAGAGGACCAGAATAATAGTCTGGACTTGACACTTTGGTGTGTCTGGTCATTCTTTGGCCAAGAGCACACCAAGAACCGAGGGCAGACTGCCACCCTGACAGATGGACTATTGATTCACTATAATTGTTTTATTTCACTTCACTTGTATATGATATGATTTCGAAACTCAGAAGAGTCCTTAAAAAAAAGGTGTTTTTCTCTAAGCTTATTAAACTGTTTACTTGTGGTTCTCACTATGCTTAGCAAAAATATGAACTTGGATAAGAGTCAAATACAAAGGATCTAAGAAGCCTCAGATGTTGCTTTTTTCAGTATACATTCATAGCTTGAATGTATACAAATATTTAAGCAGTCTTTTTTAATACGTATTTAGAGCTTGTTTCTTGGTATTTAATCTTAACAAAGTTGAAGGAATCCAAAATGGTATTCAAGTGGCTGACATGCCCCAACAAGAATTAACAGAATTTAACCATTATACAATTATTTAGTTGGTAAAATTTACTCAACGAAATCACTCTGCAAAATTGGTAAAACCATATGAAGCATGTACTGGTGTCATGGACACTGTCTTAGTCAGTTCGAGTTGCTATAACAGAATATCATAGAGTAGGCGGCTTAAACAACAGATATTTATTTCTCAGTTCTTGGATACTGGGAAGTCCAAGATCAAGGTTTGGACAGTTCCAGTACTAGTTTTTGTTGAAATTTAGTCAAGTTTTAATCTTGTCTAATGTCCATCAACTTTTCTTGTAAACTAATCAGGTGTCAATTATCTTTAAACAATGGTTCAGAACCCAATAAAAACACTTTTGAAATTTTTTAATCAAGGCAGAAAATGCAGTTTCCATGTTTTTTGGTGTAAGGACTTTCAGCAGCAAAATTAGGTAATGATGAAAACATCCATTTTCACAATATTCTTTCCACATCCTGTGTCTCTTCTGAAAAAAGTTATTTTCTTTTTATTGATTGACCTGTAAAATCATAGTAGATTATTTCTCTTAATTAGATTGGGAAAGAGTTTGTACCAGGAGTAGGAAATGCATCAGCTCTTTCATTTTCAGGTGGCTCATTTATGGTTGCATTACTTGTAATATCTTCAATCAAACACAGTTCTTTTTAAGCCACTAGTCCATTTTCTGAAGGCTTAGGTCAGTGAAAACTAGAAAAATAATTCATAAGCTTACCTAATTGAGTCTGTGTTATAATAATACTAGAATGAGAGCTTTGCTATCAACCTCTTCTCCAAGGTGAAGGCCCACTTTTCCCTCCCAAAGTAGGTGGCACAGGACTGCCCCAATTGTAGGCTCATTGTGATAGCCAATGTATAAGTAAAGCTTAATGACTTTCTTAGTTTTCAGACAAAAATTTTAAAAAGAATTCTAGTATTTTCTTCTTCCACCTTCCAGAGATGTCTTTAACATTTCGCTTTGAAGACTGTCTGTGGTCACCTTTACCAAAGCCTGATGTTGCTTGATAAAATTCCACATTCCTGGGTCCATCCAGACCTACTGCATCTGAGCAGCTAGGACAATGATCAGAGATTTAAAACCAGCTTCACAGGAGATTGCCGCACACCACAAAATGACAACATGCCTTGAATCAGCGGTTTCCAAACAAAGTAGAGGAATGGGCTTGTATCTGAATCAACTTGGGATGCTTGTTAAAAATACCCAGGCACTGAGTTCCCTCCAAGACCAACTAAAACCAAAACCCTGGAAGTAGAACCTAAAATTTTGTATTTTAGAAGTGATGTCTCAAGCAGGGCCAAGTATAGAAACAACTACAGTGTGTATCATTGAAACATAATAAGAACTGACATTTTTCTTATTCCTTTCAAATTCTACTGCTAGTAAACTTTTAGAATTCTTCGAAGTTTTGATGTAGATCTGTGCCTCTCAAAACGTGGGTACTGGGCCAGCAGCAACATTATCACCTGGGAACTTTAGAAATACAAATTCTCAGACCCCACCAAACCTACTAAATTAGAAAGTTTGGGGGTAGGGCCCAGCAATCTGTGCTTCAACAACTCTGCATGTATTAATAATTCTGATGCAAGCTTAAGTTTGAGACAACTGGTTTGGGTCAAATAATGAAAATTACTTCTCTATTTCTTTGTTTTTTGGTGGGAGAGAGATTTTATAATAAACAATTTCATATTTAAGAACTTAGTTCCTTAACAGATGCAATATTGGCAACGAGTGAAACGTCAAGTTTTCTCTCTGTGCTTTTAGGTTGTGTGCTACAGATGTTGGCAAACATAGCAACATTTTAAACATTTGCAGTGGGAGAGTCTTAGATTAGAATTAAGGCAATCTTTTAAGGTTAATTTCCCTCAAATACTTCCTCCCAAAAACCTTGTGCCAGTTCGTGATTTCCAGGCAGATGTTTTCCATTAGACTGCTACTGGGTCATGACAGAAACTCCATGGTTTGCAGTTGCCACGACAACCACATTTTTTTTTTTTAGTCTGCAGAGAATATTATACAGCTCAGAGATATAACGTTTTCTCTTAGCAATGGAAATGTTGAGCCATCAAAGGAATTGATTAGGTTGACAACTGTACATTTGATAAATCGGCAGTAAATTTGAAGGATTGCATTTATTATACATGCTTTATCCAGTAGACAGTAACCTGTTTCCACTAAGTTTTCTAGACAAATAAAGATCCTGTGGTAAGCATACCAGTCTTTAAAACTATAAAAAGCTGGGTAAAATGTTTTATGATTATTACAAGCCATATTTTTCAAGTAGGAGGAAGAGATTCCAGGGAAAAATAACCACAAATTTTAGTGATTTGTATTTACTGTTTTACATTCATTTTGAGCCGATTTCCCCCTTGGTCACTTACTAGAAAAATGAAAGCAAGTATTAATTTGCAAGGCAATGATAATTTAATAACATTGTAGACTTGAAAACAGTATATGTAGCATCTAATTGTTCATAATTCCATTTGGGAACTTGTTATCTAGGGTATCATTAGGTTTTACATACTATGTAATGTATGGCAAATATGCTATGGCAAAACATTTTTCAGAATTCAGGTCCTTTGAAAAATGAACCAATTATCATTTTTAAATTAAACCAGCAGAAGATATTTGATTTTTTTCTGTGCCAGTATGTGTTTGAACACGATAATTTTTCTTTGAGGCATTATCCATAGCATACTGAAATCCTGTTCTGGTTGGTTTATGAACTATGCAAGAACAAAAATCTTTCAAACAGAGGTTAAAGTTATGGGACTTACTTTCCGTACTAGGTCCCCTGAAGTCTGGGTCAAAACACAATGCTTATCTAAGAAGCTGTGAAATCTGACTTCATTTCCTTTACTACAACAATGAGTAAGAATGGGTTCCATTTTCTACTTGTTTTGACAATACTTTGATATTTTTTGTCTTGGAATAATTTTGGTTGAGTATAATGTACATGCCTCACTGATAGGCAATTTTTATATTTTAGTCAATTCTTTATTTTTTAAATTGCATTATTTGTTATAAGTTGGTGAAAAGTGAAAATGTTTTCTTTCTTTTTTGATTATGTTGAAAAATAAAAAATTCTTTACATTCCTTCATTGACAAATTTCTCTGAATTACAGACCTGAAATTATTTTATCTGGTATTTTTCTTTTACCAGTTGTATTCCTTTGCCTTGTATTAGTGGTATGTGTACTTATATTATATTCCCACTGCAGATTATGTGCTTTCTGAAGTTTAACATTATTTCTTTGGTTTGTCTTTGTATGCTTTTGTATATACATAATTCACACATAGGTGTATGTTATTGCTTGTTATAAGCAATTGAAATAAACTACTTCCCAGTAAATTCAAACTGTAGTGCTGCAATGTATAAGCTTAATGCTTAAACATAGCTTGCAGGTTTAAGATATATATAAAATATCCTTAAGATTTGAATTGAATGGATATTATTCTGGTACTATTTTATACATTTCTGAATTTTTCAAATATTCTACAGTTAACATGGATGATTTTTATAATCTGAAAGGCATCAAGTCTAAATTTTAAAAATGACAATAATAAAATTCAGTAACTATTTTTCTGCCTTGGAATCATTCTCCATTTCACATCACCTGGTAAATATGCAGTGGTGTTTGTGTGTTTTTCTCATCCTCCACCGCCTCTGAAATTGTGATCAAATTTTGAAAAGATTAAGTCTGTTCATTCAAGAGAACTTTTACATCCATACTCTGTCAGAAAGGAAGCCTGGAATTCCTCTTTTTCCTCATCCAGTTCTATCCCTTTCCATAAATCTCCCATCCTTTCCTGCTCTATGTGTTGGCCTTTTAGGAAAAAGAGAATCATGGTATTTTAGAACTGGAAGGGATGTAACAGGTTATTAGATCACAGATTACAATCTCTAATACTCCTGGGGCCAGGCAGCACTGCAGTGAAGGAAATGGGCTTGCCAGGGACTCTGATGCCTTAGAGAACACAATCCCTGGGGATGAGCAGTGAAGACTCAGCTCCAGCTAATTATTGCCAAGGGAGAAGGTAGGCCAGCTCTACTAATCTTTTTAAGAGAATCCAGAAATGGACTTTTACGTAAACATTCCAATTTTTAAATTCTGACAAAAATACTATCAGTCAAATAAAACGTGTCTCTAGGCCAAAAGTAGCCTGTGAGCTGCCAGTTTAGCTCAAACTCTCATTTCACAGATGAGAAAACTAAAGTCCAAACTGATATAAAAGCTTGGACCATCTTGGATATTGGACCAACACTGCAGTGCTCTTCAACCATAGATGTTGGTGACTTGGTGTAGCTATTTCCTTAACAAGTCAAGAGGCAAGTTTGAAAGCATGCCCTCTGTGAGAATGGGGTGTCTTGGAACTGTCTCCCATGTTTGATCATGGAATGAAGAAGGCATTGTGTTTATGGGTGTAGAGGACATTTTGCCTGGGAACAGTTTCTTGTTGTTTTTCTCAGAATATGCTGTGGGCTTGAACGTGAGTCCAGGGCGCCTGATCTGAAAACAGTAAGGGCTAGAGAGTTCAGGATGAAAACATCGGCTCTCCAGAGACAAAACAACAAGGAACAGGGACATGTTGAGTCGGGACAGTGTGGGAACAAAGAAATTGCAGTGGGACAGTTGCCAAACAGGCCGTGTTATAAATAAAGAAACTGCGACAGAAAGGTGCTGCAGTCTTGTACCGTCTTTGTGTGTGTCTGTGTCTCTTTGTCTCTGTGTTCATTCCTCGTCTCTAGAAATGGGCCACGACAATGGGTCAGGAAGAGGAAAGAAGGTTTGTTTGAGTAGTTCATATGGTCTGACACCTGAGAAGCAGGTAGGGTAATAATGTTTAATTTAAGTTCCTTGCATTTTTTATAGAAGTATAAGCTTTTTATGCAGAAAAAATATAATTATCTTTGACTTTCAGGTAGGATATTGCTAATGGAAGGGAATCTGTATATTCAATATTACTTCTACTAGATTACAATTTTGATGAATGTCTTAGATAATACTTGTAATTCAGAGAGAGAGAAGAATATTTTTAAAAATTGCACGAATAATCTCTTTCCTTATGTTTATACTATTACATTGCATTTTATTTTCTGCACTTAAAGTACCCTCTCTAACATCCCAAGAAACTTTCAGTCAATATTTATTAGTATAAACTGGACCGTACTTGTGAGAAGTAAAGTTTCTATAGGTATACTTCATTTTATTGCACTTCACAGATACTGTGTTTTTTACAATTGAAGATTTGTGGCACCCTTATGTCAAGTAAGTCTATTAGCACCGTTTTTTCCAACAGCATGTGCGCACTCCAGGTCTCTGTGTCACAGTTTGGTAGGTAATTCTTGCAATATTTCAAATTTTTTCACTATTATTATATCTGTTATGGTGATCTGTGATCAGTGATTGTTGATGTTACTATTGTAATTGTTTTGGGGCACCATAAACCATGCCCATATGAAATAGCAAACTTATTTGAGAATGTGTTCTGACTGCTCCACCAACAGGCCATTCCCCTGTCTCTCTCCCTATCCTTGGCCTTTCTATTCCCTGAGGCACAACAATATTGAAATTAGGCCAATTTACAACTCTACAATAGCTTTTAAGTGTTCAAGTGAAAGGAAGAGTTGCATGTCTCTCACTTTAAATCAAAAGCTAGAAATGATTAAGTTTAGTGAGAAGGACATGTTGAAAGATGAGAGAGGCCAAAAGCTAAGCCCTGTGTGCCAAACAGTTAGCCAAGTTGTGAATGCAAAGTAAAAGTTCTTGAAGGAAATTAAAAGTACTACTCCAGTGAACACACAAATGGTAAGAAAATGAAACAGACTATTGCTGATGCAGAGAAAGTTTTATTGATCTGGATAGAATATCAAACCAGCCACATTTCCTTAAGCTAAAACCTAATCCAGAGCAAGGTCCTAACTCTCTTTAATTCTATGAAGGCTGAGAGGGGTAAGGACGCTGCAGAAAACTTTGAAACTAGCAGAGGTTGGTTCATGAAGTTTAAGAAAAGAAAACATAACATAAAAGTAAAAGGTAAAGCAGCAAGGGCTGATGTAGAAGCTACAGCAAGTTACCGAGAGGATCTAGGTAAGACAATTGATGAGGGATAGTGGAAATGATAGATTTTCAATGTAGAGGAGGAAACAGCCTTCTATTGGAAAAAGATGCCATCTAGGACTTCCCTAACAGGAGAGGAGAAGTCCATGTTGAGCTCCAAAGCTTCAAAGGAAAAACTGACTCTCTTGTTATTAGCTAATGTAGCTGGTGACTTTAAGTTGAAGTCAATACTCATTTACCATTTTGAAAATCCTGGGGCCCTTAAGAATTATCCTAAATCTATTCTGCCTGTGCTCTATGAAAGGGAAAAAAAAAAGCCTGGATGACAGCACATGTTTGTAGCATGGTTTACTGAATATTTTTAGCCCACTGTTGAGACCTACATCTCAGAAAAAAAGATTTCTTTTAAAATATTATTGCTACTGCTCATTGACAAGTCATCTGGTCACTCAAGAGCTCTGATGGAGATGAGCAAGAAGATTAATGTTGTTTTCATGCCTGATAACACAACACCCATTTTATAGTCCATGGATCAAGGAATAATTTTGACATTTAAGTCTTATTATTTATA
>NW_012150729.1:6999793-7006614 GCF_000956105.1 Propithecus coquereli
TGGTCTCGAACTCCTGACCTTGAGTGATCCACCTGCCTCGGCCTCCCAGAGTGCTAGGATTACAGGCGTGAGCCACCACGCCTGGCCTTATTATTTATATTTAAGAAATACATTTTGTAAGGCTATGGCTGCCATAAATAGTGATTCCACGGATGGGTCTGGTCAAAGTAAATTGAAAGTCTTCTGAAAAGGATTCACTATTCTAGATGTCATTAAGGACATTTGTGATTCATGGGAGGAGGTCAAATTATCAACATTCACAAGGGTTTGGAAGAAAGTGATTCTTGTGGAACCGTGTGACTTTGAAAGGTTCACGACTTCAGTAGAGGAAGTAACTGCAGATGCACTGGAAATTTCAAGATAACTAGAATTAGAAGTAAAGCCTGAGGATGTTTCTGAATTACTGCAATCTCATAATAATCTCGAATGGATGAGGAGTTGCTTCTTATGCATGAGCAGGATGAGTAAAGACAGTGGCTTCTAGACATGGAATCTACTCCTGGTGAAGATGCTGGGAACATTGTTGAAATGACAACAAAGGATTTAGAATATTATGTAAACTCAGTTGATAAAGCAGCAGCAGCATTTGAGTGCATTGATTCCAATTTTGAAAGAAGTTCTGTAGTGAGTAAAATGCTATCAAACAGCATCAGCTGCTGCAGAGAAAGGAAAAGTCAATCAATGTGGCAAACTTCATTGTTGTCTTATTGTAAGAAATTGCTACAGCGACACCAGCCTTCAGCAACAACCACCCTGATCAGTCAGCAGCCATCATCACTGAGGCAAAACCCTCCACCAGAAAAAGATTCTGACTCTCTGAAGGCTCAGATGACCATAAGCATTTTTTAGCAATGGAGTCTTTTTAAAAATTAAAGTATGTACAATGTTGTTTTAAGACATGTTATTGTACACTTAATAGACTATAGTATAGTGTAAACATAACTTTTACATGCACTAAGAAGCCAATAAATTCATGTGACTTGCCTTATTGTGACATTCACTTTATTACAGTGGTCTGGAACAGAACCTGCAATATCTCTGAGGTATGCCTGTATTTCCTTAGTTAAAGTTTGGCCACTGATGATATTCTATATTCAGATGACCCAGCATACATCACTCTCCATTTCAAAAACTACACAAGATTAGAAACACAGTCCATTAGACAAGAGATGGCTAAACTCTGCAGGTAGGAGTAGGGCTGCAAAGATGAGGGAAGGCCTAAATCACAAGATATGTCACAGGGCATCCTTCAAATGTGTAATAAAGATGGCTCTCTATGTAGGTTATTTTCAGCCCCAATCGTCTAGGAGACTTAAAAAAATACCCGTGCCCAATCCCCATGGCCAGGGATTCTGATTTAATTGATCTGGGAGGTAGGCACAGGGATATCTTATCTCAGTCCATCTCCACAGTGGTACTAGCACATGGTGGGAATAGCAATCCATCCAGAAGTGGAGTAAATCCTCCTCTAACTCCCCACACCAGTCCCCATAATGCATCCCAGGATATCCAGTAACAATATCTAAAGAACAACAAATCTGTCTCAGCCCTATATTAACATGCTGACCACTGAAGAGGGAAACTAAAGCCTTGCTTATTTGCATCCTAAATGCCAAAGGTGATAGAGTTGATGATTATCATTCTGGTGTCAATATTCCCTGTTCAGTGGCAGGACTCCCAGATCAAGTGGCCTGTGTCTGTAAGACTAAAGATTCTTCAATTCTCCAGAAGCTCAAATGAACTAGAGGAGAGAGGAGCATTGATGGAACTGAGCACCACTAGCTGGACATGCTCAAGGAGCTGGTCACAGTAGAGCCCACATAATGGAGGATTTAAAATGATTCCTGAGAAAACACCAGAATTTCTACATGGCAGGGAAGGAAATAACCCTTTGAAACCTGTCTTAAAGTTACATTTGCATGGCAAAAACACTAGTTTTACCTAGTTGAAATGTTTATTTGTAAAAAGAAGAGAGAGAAAAGAGAGAAGAAAGAAAGAAAAGAAAAGAAAAGAAAGAAAGAAAGAAAGAAAGAAAGAAAGAAAGAAAGAAAGAAAGAAAGAAAGAAAGAAAGAAAGAAAGAAAGAAATTAGTTAAATAATTATGGAGCCATGAGAGGATGATGAAGATTTGGGGGTTAAACACACACCCTAGTCATCTATTTTATGATGCCTTGTGATGGCCTGAGAACTGGCTAGCTGTCAAAGCAATGCTTGAACCCAAAGGTTAGGAACAGGGAGAGAGAATGGATCCTCTAGTATGGCCACTGCCACAAGCCTTGAAATGATGCTTTGGGAAAACATCAGTCCTCTAAATCATGCACAGTAGTCAGGTTTTCTTCTCTGACTAGATTCTAAAGGGTTACAGTTCTTAGTGTTCATGTCTTTAAATTCACCAATACAATCAGCCTCCTAAAGTGCTAGGTTAGTTATTGGTTCCAGAAATTGCCACCTCGTGGACTCAGAATCCTCATCTTGTATGTCTTCCTCATTGTCCACTTTGATGGCTCATTTTTTGATCCTCAAAACATCAAAATTCTTATTAACCTTTTCTGTAGAATAGCTCCTGTAGAATAGCAGTTGCTCCTCCAAGGGAGATTAACCTCAGAGATTCCATGGTGATTTTCTGTCCTAATATTTAAAGGGTTGCCACTTATCACTCTTTAGGAAGAGAGAAAATATGGATACATAGATTTATTTATATTTAAGTTCCGAGCAATTCCATAATTCACATTTAAACCTCTGAGTCCCTTCAGACAGAGGTTTATACACACAGTACATATAACTTTTGTAAATGTAGGTATTTTAGTACTTAATCTCAAAAGACTATGTCTAGTGATCACAAACTTTAAACAAATATTTCCCAAACTGTTCTGCAGAACTGGAGTTCTATGGCTTGTTAACAGTTGCCACATACACTTGTGTGCGTGTGTTCACACACACACACACACACACACACACAATTTACTGGTTTGGGAAATGGTGTCTTAAACAAATGTAAACTGACTTTTTTATGCTAAGATTGCAAAACTTTGTGCCAATTAATGTTAGGGGGATATATTTTAACATGTTTTAAAATATATTCAACCAATCAATCCATTTTGAAGGATCATGTGATGAGATTAGAGGGTTTTTTTTTTTAAAGAACTTCAGAAAATATGTTCCACATGATGAACTGGGAAGCCATCAACTTTGGAATCTCAGACAGCGTTAGAATTCAGCTCTGTCATTTACCCAGCTATGTGACCATGGGCAAGTTACTTGATTTCTTGAGTAGAAATTGAATAAATAATACCTGTCTCTCAAGGTTGGTCTGAGATTAAAAGAAATAAATTATGTAAAGACCTTGGAAAACAGAAGTCCTCAATATATCAATAAATCTGAATTCACTCCCTCCCCTCCCCTCACAGTCTCTTCTGATGACTCTTCATGTACGTGCTTATGTATTTATGTGACTTTAATCAGGTTTCACACGTGGATCTTCTTCTTACTTCACTTAATTATTTACTATAACTGTGAGTCTGAATTGACATAGTTCACACAACTTAATAAGCCTGCTAGTAGTCCATGGTACCAAATGCTAGTTTCACTGGACAATTGCTTATTGTTGGACATTTGAGCTATTTTCAAATTTTCCCTTTCATAAACAGCTTCGTATGAACAGCTTGGAACAAATTACTTGTTTGCTTTTAGATTATTTTCTAGAAGTATATTCCCAAAAGTGAAATTACTAGGTCAAAGGAAAGAAACCATTGTACAGCTTTTGTTACAAATAGTTCTGCAAAAAATTTGAACCAATTTACAATGACATTTAAAATACATAAGCCTACCTTTTTACCCTAACCTGTCACCCATGAATTTTTATAGCTTTTCCTAGTTTAATGAGTATGGACTGATACCTTGATTTTGCTTTAAGCCAATTTTATTTAATTTCCAAAATGCTGTGGATTTTTGACTATTCTAGTTTACTATATTTTTGTGTGCAAGTTGTTTATTCTATGTCTTTGATATTTATTGACTAGAAGCTGAATTTCTAGTTATAAGATCTTCAGCCAACCTTCTGTTGTAGGGTAAATATTGTAATATATAATAACCGCTTCTTTAGGATGATTAGCAAGATTTGTCATGTCACTCCCACCCTTCTCCCTCCCACTGCCTCCCTCCCCCATCCCACCCTCTGAAGTTGATAGAGCTTAGTGGATCTTAAAATTTTTAGTGTAAGAATGATACTACAAAATATCCAGGGTTTAAATCTCTGTTGTGGTCAACCAAAAATTTGTATCCACGGGCAATCCTTTAAATGAAATCCTGATAATTTTACAATTAATATGGAGAAGAACTAGGCTAAATTATGTAAGCTCATTCCTAAGGACTATTTCCACATATTGTCAAGCTCTAGTATTTTTTTTTTCCTCCATTGCCAAGGCTACGTGGCTGCTACATACCCTGTTCTTTAGGAGCAATCCTAACTTTAGATAACAGGTTCCATCTCAGCAATCTAGGGCTTAGCTTTAAATTACTCTTCCTACTAGTCTAGTCTTGGTCTTGAACTTCAGTATTGATAACTAGCCTATCCTTCTAGAACCCTGGGATCAAGGACTGCCTTGATTTTGCCTCTATTGGCACCGCATAGAGATAGTTAACTATTTCCCAAACTGAAGTGTGTTGGTGGGGGACGTGTTCATCTTTGACCTGTTTACGACTATAAACACTGATTCCTTATCTGTTCCAAGCCTTAGTAACTATGAAGTCACCTTATTAATTACTAACAGATGAAAAGCTAGATGAATCATAATCTAAAGTCCGAAGCTCTGCCATTGTTTTCCAGAGAAAAAAGTGTGTTATTTACACGGCAAACTGAAAAGCTGTCTCTTGCCAAGGTGCACAAAATAAGGACTGTCATATGCATACATGTGACTAAAATACTGGCTTCTCTATGTTGGGGAAATATGCGTTCCTTGTAAAAGAACAGATGTATTGAGGACTGTGTACTAAAAAAAAAAAAAAAAAAAAAAAAAGAGGCAGGGGAGAGAACCGTGGAGATACCCGGCAATCGTCTGCAGAAACAGTTCACTAGATGTCACCCCACACTTAAGTCAGGATTAATGTTTTTCTGACAGAACACACTTGCAGGAAAGGTGCTGTCTGTTTCCTGCCAAAGAACTCTTACTACTCCCTGAGCTTAAATTGGCAGAATATCTGTGTGTAAAAAATGATTCCAAGTCATAAAACTAACTTTTTTTTGGCTTTAAGCAAAGGATTTTAATGTTCTTGAAGTTTTGACATTTGAGCAATAATGTATTATGCTAAACGATTAAGTAAGCTTATATGTTGCATACTTATTATATAAAAAATTGAAAATACAAATAAGTAAAAGAAAAATCATTTTATCTCCAGAAATAAGATTATAAATATTTTGTTATATTCTTTTAGAATTCTTTCTGTACACACACACACACACACACACACACACACACACAAATTTAAAAGTTGGCTCATAAAGTATGTACTATGTACACTTTCCGTGTCAATAAATATATTTTTGCTGTGACTATATAATACCACTTAAGTGGTCCAATAGAATTCTCTTATTTATTAACCAGTGTCATATAATCAAACATTGACATCCTACTGTGTTGAAAAAAGATGTGAGACTTAATGTACTTTTCTTATGTGTTTCATATTAATATGTATGACATCATCAAATTTTATTTAAACCGTTTTAACATTTTCATTTGAAGTAATTGTGTAGACTTTTAAAAAAAATCTGATAGTAAGCTATCTTAATCCAAGTACTCAGTTTAAAAATCTGTGTTTACTGCTAAGATTTCAATTCCAGGGAAGAAAAGTGATGACTTGCTTGAGGAGAGTATTTACTCTTAGGGAGCTTGATATGATACTGGGTCTTATCTGACTACAGGTGGGACTGGGGAAGCCACAGACAGATTTTGTGTGCGAAATATTGTATGTACGTCTTTCACTGGGAAGAGACTCCTTTTTCGTGGTTTTTCAAAGTGATTAGTGACATATTTTTGAGAGCCAGATGTTTCTGTGTTCAAATTCTTAATGGGATGAGTTCAGGCACCTTATTTAATTTCTCTGATATCATATTCCCACCTGTAAATTGGAGGTAATGATACCAACCTTGAAGTGTCATTGGAATAAAATGAGATCATGCTTTTAAAGCCCTTCGTTCATAAAAGCACTAGCTTATTTCCTATTTTATAAATGGATCATTCCCTTTTTCAGAAATAGAATCCATGATTTCCCCCCATCAGTTGAGTATATGATTAACTAATACAAGAAAAATTCTAGAAAATGCTTAAACATATTTTATTTAACTGTAAAATTATGAGTAAACAATGTTTGCTGCTGTTATTTTCATGTGGCTTTTATCAACATGTTTTTGATTGTTCACTGTAAACATTATATATCCTTATGATTTTTGTCTTCCTCTGACATTTTTTCTTCCTCTCTTTTGAATCCTTTCCTACTTGGCAAACTAATGAAGTCATTAAGGCCACTGTGAAATAAGTCCTATTGGGCTATGAATATATCACTTTCTTTTCTGTTAATATTCCCCATGTGCTGGTGGAATGCATTGTTTGGGTTTTGAAAGAAATAATGAGGTGATCACTCTGACAGCTCACTCTCCACACTGTCCCCACAATTGCTTGAGTAATAATAGGAAAGAGGTTTTCTTCGACAAAGCTTTTTTATTGTCTGGCCTCTTTAAGCCTCACAGCTTTGGTTGTACCTACCCAGAAACTGAAGGAATAAAGTAAGAAAACTTCTCTATCCTTTCTCATTAGTGCACACACACA
>NW_012150729.1:7008054-7011417 GCF_000956105.1 Propithecus coquereli
AAAATATACATAAATCCACTCTCAAAATTTTCTTATGAGGAGAAACTTTATTGTTATCATCATGTACATTTTTTCCCCTCATTAGAATGTGGTCATAAGTAGAACATATGTTTTGTTAAAAGTCCTTTTTTTTTCCAGTGGGCCAAGGTCAAAAAATATTTGATAGCCATACATATCCACATTGTGTGCATCAGGCAGGAACAAATCATTACCACACACTAACATCATCTCTATAATGGAGGGAAGTACAAAGGACAGTGGGGGCAGAGGGAAAGGAGACCCCCAAGGTGAGTGTTTCTGAAAGAAATGAGAAAGGCTCCAGACCATACCGTGTCATGTCTGAGGCTCTGTGGCCCAGTGGAATTTTGCCAAGTTTTTTAAAGGAAGGAAATGGAGGAAAGTAAACATATGAACACATGGAAGTGAGAGAGTGTCACATAATTGTAGAGGTATAATAAGCCTAGAATTTCAGAAAAAAAAGTTATGGCAGGTGACAACGCAGGGAAGACATGCAGCTATTGAGACATCCAGGTGGAAGTCTTTGTTTGCCAACTTTTGAAAAGAAATCTAATTTTGGCAAAGGTAGATCAGATGACCCCTACCAACCAACAGAGGAACCAGAGTCTGGGTTAAATCATGAGACTATTGCTTTAGAATGGCAAATTACTTGACTTTCATATGAGAAATTACATAAAAATACTGTGATTGATATTGTTAAAAGGGAATACACAGTGTTGAGACCGCTGAAAATTTCTATTTTTATGGAAATGAGTAGTCAAGAAAAACACGCAAAAAGGAGATGATCAATATGTATGTACAGAGATTTGGCTCCTCATAAACACTCATATGATAACATCAGGTCTACTCAGCACATTAGTGAAATTTGGCAAGATGTATGATTTTTCTTAGCAACCTCCCCAGGAAATGAAGTTTGGCTGATGCAATGCCATTTTTAGGAAATGCCAGATCTGCATATTATTAACATTTGTGTTGGTGGGTTCCCAAAAATGGGTCTAGTCTGACCCAAAATGTGTGTTAGAATAAAAACCCCACTTGCTACATGAGTGTGAAACGATCTGAGAGAAGCAAAAAATTAGACATTTCTTCAAGCACAAATGGCTGGTGTCAAAACTAGTTTGCAACAGTGCTATGTTCAGCAGCTGTACCTGCGTGGTAACCAGGGAGCTATCTGGCTAGGACTGTTTGTTTCACACATCAGAATTTAAAGTAGAGAGTAGAACACACTGGGCAACACCTCATGAAAATGAGGGGAGGGATTCTTCATCCCTCCATAATGTGAGACTGAAGCCTTAAAACAGGAATAAAATCCATAATATAATGGTATTTTCATCTTTGGAAAAATACATCTTTTTCTATGCTAATAACATGATTTAAAAAGGAAAAAAAATGCCTGTTTGGCAATCAATCACTCCTACATCATAAGCTGTCTTAGAGTTTCCTTTTTAAGCAATCTTTCCTGGAGACCCAGTATTGGCCTGAAACCAATTTGTTTACTTTATGCCAAAAAGTTACTTCTTAAGCCCAATTATCTAGAAAGCTTATGAAATGTGTACCTTGGCAGGCTCAAGAAAAAAGATTTTTAAAATCAGGTTTTCCAGAGGAACTCTCAGAATTTCCAATCCAAGATTTCCTTTTTGGTTGGAGGCAGGTGCAAAGATAGAAATAATAATAAATAAATATGACGAGTGTTATCAGTTTTACAGCCATAGGCATATTTGTTTAATCAAGTTCCTCCTAGCGGAAGTGAAGGGGGTGGTAAAAGGAAGGAATCTAGAAATAAGGACCTCCTACGATGCCCATACTCAATATGACCACAGTGATTTGGAAAACCTTGAGGAAAGGCCTAGAAGTCAGAGGCAGATCAAGGTCTCCTTTCACAGCTGTTTGGGCCAGATGAGTACATCAAAGCAAAGAGGACCAGTAGGTGAGTCTGGGACCCATACAAGGTGGAGGTCCAGGAGACTGATAATCCCTGAAGATTTAGCTTACTTATACCCTCAGCTATCAGATGAGATATAGAGTCTCTAACCTTCCTTATGACTCCTGTTCTTTCACCTCTTTATTGAGTGCTTTCTCTTTCTAGTTATTTTTCAAGTGGCCTGGGCTTAAGCTAGGTTTTGTGGAAATATTGAGTAAGATTAACAGTTTGGAAATATCTCATATAGAAAAATTTGTCCTCTAGGTTCAAAAAGAAGTGAAGGCTTTTGTAAGGCAGGTAAAGAAAACTATGTGTTTGGGGAAAATACTAACAAGAGTCAGCTAAAACTAAATCACACGGAAGACCCTTATAAAGCATCAGTGAAAAAGTTTGCCTTGCAAAATTTTTATTTGCCCAGGTATAAATGCCCACTCAGGCAATTGCGTTGAAGTTGGGTGAAAGACTTATGGAAGTTACTTTATTCTTTATCAATTTGTATCTGTTTGAAATCATCATTAATAAAGAATGTACTGTGCTATACCTTATAAAAATACAGATTTATAAGTCAAAAACTCCATGATTTTGATTTTGCCAATCTGAGGTGACACCAGGAATTTGGTTTTTTACCTGGGGTCCCAAATGTTTCTCATGTAGGTTACCAAAAATATATAATTTTGTGACTCCTCAGCACCTAAATTATAAAATATAATTATAATATTATAAAATAGTAATTGTCATATAGATTTCCCATGATATTAAGGTATGTTTTTATCTTCACAACTAGACAAAAATGACCTTGTATTCCTGTTTTCCCTACCATTTCACTAGTACCGTTCTTTTATCACGATAGACATTTTAACATTTACTCCTCTTGGGGAGAGTATACATGCCTTAGTCCAGAAGAATTTTTCCTGAAATCCACAAAACAAAAGTAGGATGCTGAGACATCTTAAAGCTAATCTTACATAACTCTTATCAATCAATTGCTATTTTGTTTTAAATACTTAGAATGAATACACTCCCATGTTTATTGTAGCACTATTCACAATAGCTAAAATATGGAATCATCCTAAGTGCCCATCAATGGATGAATGGATAAAGAAAATGTGGCATATATACACAATAGAATATTATTCAGCCATAAAAAAAACAAAATCCTGTCATTTTCAGCAACATGGATGGAACTGGAGGTTATTATGTTAAATGAAATGAGCCAAGTACAGAAAGACAAATATTACATTTTCTCATTCATATGTGAGGGCTAAGAAAGTAGATCTCATGAAGATAGAGAGTAGATTGGTGCTTACCAGAGGCCAGAAAGTGTAGGGGGAGTAGATATATATGTCTATTATGTATCAATTAAAAAAATTAAAAAACAGATGAAGAAAATATCATAAAACATACTGTATTACTTTTTATTTGTA
>NW_012150729.1:7011572-7012880 GCF_000956105.1 Propithecus coquereli
ACTACATAGAAAACATACCATTGATCTTGACTTAACAGAAACATGAATAAACTGTGTGTGTGCATGTACTTGATTTTATGTACATAAAATTCAGATCTTTGTTTCTCAGAATTTCCCCACCATATAAAAATAATAAGGAAAAAACCCAGCTAGGTGGGAATTGGTTAACCTCTGTTGCCAGCCTTGCTCTTCTCCTATACGCATTCCCTTCCTTCTTTCCTTCCTTCTTTCTTTTCTTCTTTCCTTCTTTTTATTCATTTCTCTCTCTCTCTTTCTTTCTCCCTCCCTTTCTTTTCTTCTTTCTTTTCTCCCAGGTGATCTTGTCTGAATGTTTCCAGAAGTTAGTGTGGCAACTTTCATCTAAGCTTTCTGTGCTAAGCGTGTCTACTTTTATCTTGGGTACTCTGCAAACTGTAGCACTCAAGCTGTTTTACTATTTAAGGCTGTATTTGCTCAAGCTGTTCTACTGTGCACTACTGCTGTAGCATCAAGACCTAAACATTCAAAATGGAGGTCAAAATAAACACATTGTTCCTTTATTCAATGCGTGTTTATGGTACATTTAATATGCACCAGATGCTACTTGTGTAATTAAGTGCTCATTTCTGTTATTAAATTTTTCTTATTAAGTGTGTTTATTCTCACTTCTGGAAGAAAAAAAAATCTGTAGTCAGACCATAGCATTGTATATTATACTCAATATATACCCTAAAATCAATTTGCTACTCATTGTATCTGATTCATGAGATTTACTATTTTCTGATTTTCTGTGAACTTTGACAGAAAGGAATACAAACATTTAGACTCTTTTCCATCGCTTCAAAGTTTAGAAGGATTTAAGTTTATTAAAGTAGTCAATAAAATAACCCCTCTCACCCACCTATGCTCATTGAACAAATTCTCCACTTTCTATAAATTGAAATACGCTGATGGAAAAAAACTATGTATTTGGTCTTGATTCAAAATGTAAATGGATAAGGAGTAGTGTTGTGTATTAAGTTATATTTGGAACACAATTTTTATATATCTGGCCACAATGCTGAACAATAATGAATAAGAATTCCTTCCCTCAAGGGGTTTCTAGTGCTAAGTAACTTGTTAAGCTGTTTCCTTCCATTTTGATGAAGGAATGATAGAAAGTTCCATGGACATTCTCTTTTACGCACACCCGAAGGTCAAATTGCTTTTAGCTTATCTTCATTACCTACTTGGTTGGTTGTAGAATTTTTGTCTAACCCTGCCTATCCATCAGGAATGTCCAGTGTTTACACCAACAATATTTTTGATCAATATCTTTTAAAATACTAT
>NW_012150729.1:7016440-7065885 GCF_000956105.1 Propithecus coquereli
AATAATAATAATGAGAATGATAAGCACCATATAGCATCTGCTTTGGCAAGATCAAAAGTGAATGTCTTGTTATTTTTGTTTCCCCAAATAAAGATAAAGGGAAAAACTAGGAAGATGAAAAGGCTTAAAAAATATGTGTAAGGAAGGGACAAAAAACTTGGTCCAGGCATTCCGCTACTCGCCTGTGGTTGCCTTAAGGAGTCAATTTGGGGTCTGCTGCGTATCAGAGCTGCACCATGAACCACCTCTCACTTTCTTTCACTTTAGGAAAGAGGAAAGCCAAAAGTTAGTCTTTGAAATTTAACAAAACATAAAACTGCCTTCGAACTAATCAAGAACACTTCTAAACACTATATTAGGATTCTTAGTTTTTAAGGATATTTTGGCGGGTTGTGAGGTAGAAAGCTCACCTGAAAAATTTTTATTTGCTCAAGTCTGTCAGGATGCCTACTATCCTCTCAAATATTTGAATTCCATAGGAAACTTTGGCCAAACCTCACATTATTGTACAAGCGTGGCAAGATTTTCCTTGTTCTTTTTGCCGTTTTGCAAATAAAACTCTTTTGTTCGCAATGTGAGGCTGTACATACCATTTATTTTCTTCTTCTATGGATGGGGCAAAACACATAATCTTAAATATTTCATTTATAAAACAATATTCTTAATTATGTTGCTACTTGTTTTCTTTTACTTCCTGAAAATTCATCTTTAAATGACCTATTTTTAGAAATTCTTAGAGGTAATGTGTTTACTCTCATTTTTGTCTTTAACATACACAGATATGAATTGCTACAATTTCTTGCGCTTTTCATCCGGAATTTGTAATAACTATCTATTTACTGAAAAGGAAAGAGTGCCTACCCACAATACTGTGAGGTAGAAATGCCTCCCTGGGGGTTATGGCTGAGATCAACTTGGAGAAAATAAAAAGACAACACATCTTTCATTTCTATCAGTCACTCTGGGATGACTACATAACAGGATGTACAGTGCTGTAGTACACATCATAAAGATTTACACAAATTGTTCCCTTCTCTCCTGTGCTGTTACTTTCCTCAGTGTTACATACTGTCATTAAATTCTCCACCCTTACTATTACAGCTTCCATTACCACCCACATGGCACTACAGCTTTATCCATGGGTGGCAGATGTTATCACCATATGTCATCCGATCAATTTTCCATTCAAGGGTAATGTAATGTTTGGGAGAAAGCCAACTCACACTTTAGTAAAGGCTGTCTCCGTAGTCTTCACCAGCCGTAAATGCAAGCATCCTTTCAATGTATTGGCTCTGATATCTAACCCAAAAATCAGCAGGGATCTTAGAGGCACTTTGCATGTTTCCATGTTAGTTGGGCTCTCTCTCACTGTCATCTGCCAAATTATTTTCTATTAAGGAGTTTGGCTTTATTTTGTTTTCCTCCAACTTTTATTCATTGCAGGACATTCTGGACAGAGAATCATTGGATAGATGAACACCAAAGGAAACTATTGGTCTCAGTCTGGTTTATGAGGCTGTTACTGCTCGTTTATTTCTGGAATCTATATCCCACCTCCTTGTTCAGAAGTTGGCATTAGTCATAGAGTTCAGAATTCTTATTCTATATAATTCTAAGGGGCAGCCAAAGTTAGGACAAGATCAATTTATCTGTACAGTTCTGATTTATGTTCTCTCTTCCTCTCTCTCTCTCTCTCACTCCCCATCTCTTTCTCTCTCAATTCTTTTTGCTTTCTTCTTGTTTCTCCATTTCCTCCCTACTCTGCTGTCACTCTTGTTATGAATTTGTATTTTTCCACATTTATTGAGCATCTATTATTTGCCAGTCACGAAGCTATGCTCTCTGTACCTAAATATTGAAATAAAATATAATTCTTCCATGATTTCCAAATCTTGAAGCTAAACACTAAATTCTTTTTTGATTCCAGTCCAGTCCAGTCTAAATCACTGCATTTCCCATGCATGTCAGGTTATTAAGATGTGGAATGTTCGTGAGGTGAGGAGGTAGAAACAATCACTTGTTTTTGTTGTTCGTGAAATTATCTCCCTCTCAAGTACTCAAGCTGCCTGCAATTGGGTAAAGAAATTTCTGTTTACATTAGTCACGTGCATTAATATCTTAAAGATTTGACTTACATCCTCTTTTCTGTTTTGTCTTACCAGTTTCGAGTTATCCAAATCTCATAGTCAAACTCATTGAAAACCCCTTAGTTCCACTGATCACTTGATTTGCCTTTCTTCAGATATTTTCCAGTTATTGTCTGTCTTTCTTGACATGTGATAACTAATAATTACTGTGGCATTTCAAGTGTAGAAATCTGTACTTTTATTAATATAGAAAATAAATCCTTCCTTCTTAAAATTCACATTTAATATCCCTCCAGAAGACAGGTAGGGTGAGGGGATGTTTTTGGCACCTTCAAATAATGTATTTAGGAACCAGTCTAAAGTGATAATCAACCTTTTCCTATGTTACTATTGATGTTGAAACATCATCATGTTTTAAAGTTGAAGTTGCTTGTTCTTAACCTATAAATTTATACCTAATGAAAATCACCTACTACTTTATTGTTCATTCATGCTGACTTATAAAGCTATCTATAATTTATTCTTGTTTATTCATTATGGCACTCCCCAAGAAATGTGAGAAAGGAAAACTTAGACATTTTACTGTTCTCCAGGCTTGGTGGTGCATGCCTGTAGTCCCAGCTACTCAGGAGGCTGGACTGGGAGGATTGCAAAATATATTTTGCCTCCATTAGAATGGTAGCTACATAAAGACAGAGATTTGGTCTTGTTTACTATAGTATTTTAGGACCAAGAACAGTGTCTTCACACAAAAATGCTCAATAAATCTTTTTGAATTTGCGCTTTTAGAATACATTGTTTTTTTATAGGTCACTAATGAATGGATTAATTAATTTGGATCAGTACCTAAGTGATTTTATGAAATATCTTTTAGCATCTCTTACTGTCTGATAATTATCATGGTCTTCTCACATGGGCACAGGCCACCCAGGTGGTTTATTAATTTCCTGGCACATCTGGGAATTTATAGCAGCATGCAAAATATTTTGGCCAGTTTTACCAAACATTATCCTTGAGTTCCTACAAACATTTGGGTGGTTGCCACCAAGACGTGTTGATCTATTTATTCCCATTAGATCAATAGTAGTCTCAGTGCTCTTTATTAGGGTTGGATTTGATACTTCTGAATCTCAATTTCAAAATCCAGTTTAGGAGTCCTTTAATGATTTCCTCAGTGAAGACTGGAATGAAAGGCAATTTTCTCTATTTTGTTTTATCCCTTGACATGTTATGTATGAGACCAGAGACATTAAATAGTTTCACTAATCCTTAGGCTTATTTTAACATATTTGAAGGCCTTTCATCTTTGATAGTTTGGTTCCTTGCAAGGGGCTTCTTGCTTCTGAACTAAATCCTTTTTTTTAATTATTGCTTTTATCTCCCTCCCTCCCCTACACTACATAATTTTTGATGTACCTGTAATACCACTCCTTAAGATCTTCCCCATTCTATTCACCTGGCAAATTTTTGACATTCAAAAATACAGCTTTTATTAAGATCGTCTCTTTGGCCTGTTAGGTATGAAGAATTTTTATTTGATCGTTTGGTCTGTGCCAAGCCTCATCTATTTCCTTAGTGATCATTTATATTATCCTAAAACCTTACGTCTACTGGTCAATGGAGAAACTTTCACCCAGTTAATACATTCAATATTGAAATCCCTTCCTATTATAACCTGCTGTAATTTTGGACTTCCTTAACACTTGGCAACTCTCTTACTCTATTTGGTTATTCCCATTTTTCTGCCTTTTAAAAATATCTTATTATTTAATCATGGTAGTCATAACGTTTAGATATTTTGTAGTATTCCCCTTGTCATGAATTATTTTTCAAGTCACGAAGACACAGTGTCAGGTCTGTTACCTTTGCTTCAGGCAAGCGAGGCAACATGCAGCTCAGCTCCCATGGCCATCGAGGGTCCAACTGTCACTGCTCCTTAGGAAAATGTCTCCCTCTATCAATATCAGCCTCCGAATTTCCATCATGTCATGTCTGTCAGATGAGTGGTCTCAGGTAAAGACCTGCAGCAGCAAGCAAGGCTCAATTTCTGCCTCTGCTCTTTTTCAGTTTCTTTGAATTGAAGAGATGGTCTAGTGATCAACGTGCTTGCTAGAACTAGACTCTTGTTCTGGGTGTATACACAGCACTAAACTTGTCTTCATTTCTTTATCTCTTATTCATTTTTATAACCACTGCAGTCTGCCTGCAGTGCCCGACCACTCCACTGAAACTGTTCACTTTCAGTTCACCAAGAAATAACAGTCAAATTCCATAGGTGACAATACTGTTTCTAAAACTTAAATGTGCATATGATTCACCCAGGGATCTTGTTACAACGCAGATTGTAATTCAGTTTACTGGGGCAAAACCTGAGAGTCTGCATTAGAACTAGCTCCCATGGGATTTCTAAGCTGACATCAGTGGATGCACTTGGAATATCAAGGCTGTACACCCCACTGTATTCTTTGGTAGGGTGTCTTCCTGAAACTTTCTACCCCTTTGAGTTTTGCTGCACCATTCCCTCCTGCATCCTCTCCTGGATGACTAACTGTTCCTCCTAAGTATCTTTTTTTCATTCTACTTTCTGTTTGTTCTTCAAAGGTAGATAAATTCCCATAGTTTCATTCTCAACCTACTTCTCTTCTTCCTAGAGTGGTAATTCTCAAACTTTAGTGTACAAAGAAAGTTAGCTGGACAATGTATTAAAAATGGAGCTCCCTAAATTCCACTTCAGTGATTCTGCTTTAGTAGGTACAGGATGGAGTCTGCTAGTCTGCATTTTCCATTGTGATAAAAGTGTTTCTTTCTTTTTTAAAAAATAAGTTTCATTTTATGTAATTAAAGTATACAATAAGATGATGTCAAAGGAAACATATAGGTAGTAAAATGTTACTAAAGTGAAGCAAATTAATATATCCATCATCTCACATAGCTACCCATTTTTTGTGTGTGGCAAGAGCAGCTAAAATCTACTAAGTTAGCATGAATCCCATACATGGTACAATTTTATTACCTATCGTCCTCATGCTGTACATTTGATCTCTAGAACTGTTTATCCTACATGTCTGTTTCTTTGTATTCCCCAGACCTACATCTACCCATTTTCCACCATCCCAGCCCCAGGTAACCACTGTTTTATTTGCAATCTCTATATACTTGATTTTTTTTTTTTTTTTTTTTTTAGATTCTATATATAAGTGAGATAATGTGATATTTTCCTTTTTGTGTCTGGATTATTTTACTTAGCATGATGTCCTCAAGTCTCACCCATGTTGTGATGAATGACAAGATCTCGTTCTTTTTTAGCGCTGAATAGTATTTCACTGTATATACGTACCACCGTTTCTTCATCCATTCATCGATTGATAAACACGTAGGTTGTTTCCATATTGTGGCTATTGTGAGTAATGCTGCGATGAACATGGAGGTGAGGATATCTTTACGGGATATTGACTTCATTTCCTTCTAGTATATGCCCAGAAGAGGAATTGCTGGGTCATATGGTAGTTCTATTTTTAATGTCTTTAAAACTCTCCATACTCGTACATAATGCTGTCCCACCAACAGTGTACAAGGGTTCCCTTTTCTCCACACCCTCATCAACATTTATTTTTTCACTTTTTGATAATAGCCATCCTAACAGGGGATATGAGGTGGTATCTCATAGTTGTTTCGATTTGCATTTCCCTGATGATCAACGATGTTAGGCACCTCTTAGCCATTTTCATGTCTTCTTTGGAGAAATGTCTATTTAGGTCTTTGGCACATTTTTAATTGTTTTTTTTTTTTTCCACTATTGAGTTGTATGAGTTCTTTATAAATTTTGGATATTAAACCCTTAGAGCATACATTCACTCTCATTGTTTTAGGCATACCCTAGATGCTGGCGATTTCTAAATTAGCCCTACACCCCAGACCTATCCATGAGTTTAACAGACTACTTAATATTTCAATATGGATATCCAAAAAAATTCAAAAAGTCCAAACTAAATTTGTTGTTTTGCTTCCAAATCTCTTTTTCTTCCTCTATCTGGGATAATGGCACCATCATCTAAACAGAAGAAATCTGGTTAGAGTTTGTGTCCAGGAAACACGTATCTACAAGTCTCTGTCTATAGCACAGCAGGCATAAAAATTACCTCGGGAAGCTTGCTAAAAACGCTGAGTCAGAACTCCCTCAAATGCCGATTCTCATTAAATCTGGAGAGAGGCCCATGGATCTGCATTTTTAATGAGCCTTTCTCCAATGATTCTGATGCAAATGGCCCCCAATAACCACTTCAAGAAATGTTGTTTGTCCTAGGATGCTTTCAATTGTTCCTAGCAATAGGACCACAGAGACTTTGAAAGCATGTTTCCCCATAGAGGACTTGGGAGGTGGGCTTAGGATAGTTTAACCTTCCCAAACTAAGTATTAATAATATCTATGCACTTTGCATTTCCATCTAAAGTCAGTTTCAGGTTAAGTCACCAGCCACTCCCCTTGTAACAAGATTGACACCACTGAGCCCTTCCTATACAGTTCTTCCTGGACTACCAACAATTTGCTCTCATGACAGTACTCTTAGAATTAAAGAATACTTGCTTGCAACCTCTCTCTCCTTATTCTCCCTTTGGTCTTTTTAACTGCTTTAAGAAATTGAATAGCTAAGCCTATAATATGTTAAGTAGACAGTACATACCTCTATAGTAGAGATGATATCCACTGTTAAATTTATGTCTCCCCAAGGAAACTTTTTCAGACCACTTCCGGTAGAGGAAGCTCAATTAATAGCATTTGTATCATAAAGAGTCTGGTTTGCATTACAGTTTTTGTTTTTTAAAAAATTAACCTCTTTGAAGCTGTGGATGAATTTGCTTTGTTGTCTTAAAGAATTCTAATGTGATGTTTTCCTCAATTGTCCCTTTATACATGTTACGCCTCTTAGTCCAGAAGTGAAATGATTTTGCCCAAGGTTATTAGAATAAAATTGGAGTTCAATTAGTCACTTTGAAACATGACAACGAAGTGGCTGATCCTTTTTTAATCTTCAACAGTCCTATTATTCACAAATTGACGCTGGCATTTAAGGAATCCAAAGTAATGCAAACCATATAACTTTGCAAATTTGAGTATTCTAATATTAGGATGAAATATATTTTTCATACTGATTAGATCCTGAAACTGGTTGTGAATGGAAACATTGCCAAACAGAGATTGTATTGCAAACAGTGTACATCAATGTAAAGGATTTTGATTCATTTTAATTTTCTCTCTTTGCAGACTGAATGTTTTCTTGTGTGATATTTAGTCTCTCTCCTCTATCCACATATCAAAATGTACAATGAGGAGGTACATTATTTTAGAGGAGAAAAATCAATGTGAGCTGAAAAATAGGTAATGTACCTAGGTTTTACCATGAGGGTTTTGCTTTGATTTCAGGTTGGTGAGGCATTGATTAACCTTATTTTCCTAAATACAAATCAAGACATTTTACTTTAGCTGAAGTCACCTGCAGACATTTCCCATGGTTTGGAGCTATTCTTTGAAATATCTTGCATCTCTGCTTTTCTCTCCATATTTTTTTTTTCTCCACTCCCTTCCTTTCTCCCAGCTGCAGGGATTTGTCCTCTAAAAGAGTGGGGGTGGGAAGGAACAAGGAATGGAAGCAAAGCAGGGAGCATGAGCTAGAGAATGCCAGGATCTGGCTTTTGTTATTGGTTGGCTGCCGCCTGATGGAGAACGGAGGGAGGAGTGAACTCTTCAGTGTGTTCAGACGGAGCCGAAGTACAGAAACCATATTTACAGGTAAGAGCAAAAAAAAGAAAAAAAATAAAGAAACAAGAAAAGAAAATCCTTTTATCTTTGAAAGAGAATGCTTCTCCATTTTTATTGAACAATTTTATATTATGAAAATTATTCTGAAATATTTTCCGAAAGCATTCCCCTTCCATTACTTGAGGAAGCTTTGCAATGAGCTGTTCTTTCTCCCTGCAAAACCCTTGGCTGATAAAAAGCACCAGAGGCATGCCTTATCCTGGATAACTTTCTAAGCAAGTGTGATTGAAGCAAAATTAATAGAGAAAATGAGTCACCGTGTGCCTTTTAAAAAAATTTGTATTCATGCTTATGTTGTTAGGAATCACAGGAGGGATGAGAAAAGCTCGGTAAATTCCACAGGTCCTGAGAAAATGGAGCCTTCTCTGAATATACAATATAATATTTCATGTGGTGTTTTTAAGTATTTACAATACAATAAATGACTTAGGAAATTTTTTTTTAGGTTGTAGATTCTTTTAACACTAATTTAGAAAGAATGATTTGTGTGCATTTAAGTCCTTTTATTTAACTTACTCTTCTTGATAAATCTCATGCTGTTGAGTAGTTGTATCATTTTATTCAGTAAATTTTAAACTTATGTGATAATTAAACAATCATCTATCTGTATTTAACAACCTATATGGAGGGCTTTCTTTTTTGTAAAGCTCAGAAACCTAATTTTGAAGAATTAAACATTGAGGTAAAAAATAGCATCCTAACAGGCATGTTTCATTGATAGTTTCATTTATCAATCAAATAATCTAGATAAGAATTCTATCAGAGCTCTTATATTGTTGGTAGTATCTCCAAGGCAATATTTTTTAAGAGCTCTAAAGTTCTTACTTTACTAATTGCTTATATCTTCTAACATTCTTTTATTTACCCTTAGGGAAAATAGGGAAGAGTTCTAAATATGTAGAATAAATAGCATACTTATAGTAAAAACATGGGGGAAATAATTTTATTCCAAGTCATTTAATTCTATAGTTATTTTAATTCATAAATATAGATCATTTAAGGATGAGAGAATCTCATTAAAATTGAGCTTTTAAGAAATATTACTGACTTGGGCACATTGACAATCAATTAATACCTGTTGATTATAATAATAAAATAAAAATCTTTCAATGTTGTAAATCATTCATTCATATATATTTTTAATACTTTTTTGAGTGAATTATAAACTAATATAAACAACTATATAATTTCTAAGGATTTTTTGATCTCATTTTTGCTTTTTACTTTTCTTTTCCAAATTTAATAATTTATTGTACTTTTTGTTTGAGAGATGGATTTTGTCTTTGAATAGACACAAACATAATAATTCTTGCAAAAATTAAAATAAGCAGGGCAGAAAAACTATTGAATATTGGGTAAAAATTATCTAAATGAATGGAGAACTACCTTAAATTTCCTAAATATACTAAATATAGTTAATAACATGTTTACACACTTACATACTGATCCTAGCAAATATTCTTGCATGGTTTATTTTGAACCATTTCTGGATTTCAAGATACTGAAATTTTGCCATGTTTCTAATTATTAATGGAGTTCTCTGATTTTGGTTTTTCAAACAAAATGATGGGTGAAATTAATACACCTCCCCAGTGGAATTTAAGGTGATATATAAGACCAGATATTCATCTCCTAAAATGTGTTAGAGGAAATAAATCAATGTAACCATATTTTTTAGAAATTATAAATTCTGAGGAAACCTACCTCCAGGAATGAAGGGGAATTGATGAAAATTAGAGAACAGAGTTCCACATGGTTTTAAATTATTCTGTTTCCTTGGAAACCAGCTGCTGCAGATGCATTTTGCTTTCTTTGGCTAAAAATATCATCCTTTTAATAATCACTAAGGGAGAGGTTCTGAATAAAACCAGAGTATATTGTTGCTGCTTTTTATAATTTCCTTAATGGTTCACATATTTTGGATGAAAAGTAGATAAACCCTTTCTCAATCAGCATTTCCTATCAGCCACTGGCAGACGTCTGCAAGTCTTATAAAAATGAGACAACCGTGGTAGCTTTCGCTGGCTGCAGAGTCTATAGGGACTCAGAGAGGGAGAGGGACAGGGACAGGGACAGGGAGAAGGATGGGGGTGGGGGCGTGGGGGGAGAGGGAGTGAGAAGGAAGAGGCGGGAGGGAGAGAGAATGTGTTCTGGAGTGGAAGACTCCAGGCAAGAGAGAAAAAAAGCATGAAAGAAAACAGTTAAGAGGTTCCTGTCCAAATGAAGGATGAAACAGGGCAAATGAAAAACATGTAAAGCAGCTCAGTGAGAGACGGCGAAGCAAGACCATTTATTTTTCCTTTGGTGAAAATGTTTTTAAGATTCACATGTAGGTTTTTAATGGAATTTGTTGTTTACAACTGTGGCCCCTTTCTCAGGATAGTTTCTTCCCTTTTTCTCTTTATGTTTGCAGTGGTTAGTAATGTACTGAATAAGACAATAAAAATATTTTTTAGTACATTGGTCACTTTAATCATAAAAGAAAAGCTTGAGATATATGTTGAGACTTTGGATAGTGAGGAAGATTAAATACATGTTTTGACATATTAGAATAAGAATTTTTTAAATGTAATATCTAGACCCTGTTTCATTAATGCAACCACTTCCTTGCCTTTGTAATCTATTTTTAAAAATCACATATTCTAACAACTTAAAAAGCTATGTGTTTTAATATGAAGATATTTACTTTAAATTTAATATGAATTATTGTGAATGCACATATATACTTTTTGCTTTATTTAAGACATTTTGCTTTATTTGAAAATAAACATTTATTTTTGCGGCTTTTCTCTGTAAGAAAAAAAAAATCACAGTTATCATCATATTTTACCTCAGGCAATTTCTTGATTTAAAACATTTTCATTATAAAATTACGTGCTTCAAAGACAGCACTGTCATCCCACACCCCATTTTTTTCCTCTCTCAGCTATTTGTTGAGAGGAAAAATCATCATATAACTGTTACAGCTTTTCTATTATTTTTATTATAATTCAGGTGGTATTCCTAACTCTATTTCTTTTTACAACTCGTTACAATATTTTTGACATATTATACTTTATTTTCATAATATTAACTTTGTTAGTTTTTGTGTTAGCAATGTAGCAAATAAAGTGCTATACACTTTAACTATATGTTAAAATAATATTTAATATGTATCCAATAGATTATTTAAAGTTAAATTAGTTTAGTATGTCAGCACTTTATTTTTCAAAATGAGTTAGGATGGTGAGAAGTATTTTGTTTTCATCAATTAGCAGGAGCCACGCACTTCAGTGACAGCACTTTCAGCATAAACACTGATGACATTACAAAGCACACTAACAACAAATCAAACAGACTAGTAAATGGCTTGTGTGACCTGTGCAAATAACTCTTTTAAGGCATAATCAAAATTATCAAGTGTATGTCAAGTTGCTGAAAATAATGCACTGCATAGGCTTACCTTCAACTACAGATAATTTTAAAATACAGTTTGTTGTAATGTCTACTGCTTCATACTTCTTTATTTGCTAAAAGTAGCTTGCCAGAATTGTGAGTGAGTTTACAGGGGCCTCTTAAAGTCTCACAAAACATACTAAAGAGAATGAAATATTTCATAGTGTCTCCTATAATATAGGTAGACAACTTTACATCTGTAATGGAAATATGCTAGTTTGGCAAATAACCCCACATGGCTGTAAATGGAGGGGTGGGATTTACAAGAAATGGCTATAACACCAAGGGAAGAAAGCTTGGGTCAGATTTCACAATGTTCGAATTGTTCTGTGTATTTAAGGTAATTCAGGCAAATGAAAAATCATGTTAACATTTGAACTATGGTACACCATAATTCAAAAATATTATTAATCAGATATTATTTTTGACTTAATATATATTTAATACCTGATAATTTAATATAGGGTTTATGTAGATATGGAAAGAGGGTTGGTTCAAAACAGCATTATTATTCTTTAATTACCATTTTGTAAGTCAAGGAGCAAGGAATAGATTGATCATCAAGCTAATGATGACACTTGGATATTTCACATATCTCAGCTAATCAGTTGGGCAGATCATTTGGTTTCTTGGTCAGCTGTTTAGATTTCAGATATTATAATGGACTAAATATTTTGATCCAGAACTTGCTGAATGTGTATGCTCTGAGAATACAGACTCAACATAATTTTTCAGGCATTGAACTCAAGATTAGGATGACCTTGATAAATGTCCATGCTAATTCTAAGGATCATACATTAGCAAGGAAACCACTTGGATGTGAAATCAACTGTGTGATTTATTTTAGTCTCATGGCCCAAAAAGTAGATACTTAGTGATGTGATTTGTTTCCAAAGAGCCCTTACAATTTAGTAATTATCTTTCAATACAACAGCAAAGGGTGATGTACACAAAAATGTCTCCGTCTCTCCTGACTCACATGGACATTCATAAAAATGAAATTATTTTAAATGAAAACCACTAACCACTAGCAAAAGGAGGTTTCTAAAAATTTTTCTTTATTTTTTAGCAACAGGGTCTTGCCATGTTGCCCAGGCTGGAGTGCAGTGGCTATTCTCATAGAACACTACAGCCTCGAATACCTGGCCTCACATGACCCTCCCACCGCAGCTTCCCGAGTAGCTAGGACTATAGGTGCCCTCCACCATGTCCAGCCAAAACATTTTTTATGCAAATTTTTATATCTTTTAATAATATTTACTATAAAGTCCCTTTGGCAAGTATTCATTTAATTTTCATGTATTATCTTTTCATATTTTAGTCTTCCATCGCCCTAGAAACATAAGACTGTCCTACAGAGATAATTCCTTCCTGGAGTCCTCATTTTACCTATGAAGAAATTAAGGCACACAGAGGACAATGATTGTTTTTGGTGGGAAACTAAGTGTTTGCTTATGCAAAATTACGGTAGCCAAACACTATGTGTTTGCATTAAATATTGGACATAATGCATTAACTATTGGCTGAAAGAAAAACAGATCTTAGAAGGGCTTTGGATAAAGATGAGGAAAGACAGTGTGGCCAGATGGGCTCCAATGTACACCACAGGGATTTTAGAGTTGCACAAAACCCTCCACTTTGGACCTGTTACTGGTGTCCATTTAGCCTAATGTCTTTGACTTACCATCACAGTCTGCTAGACTTTTTATGAGTTTGCTGTCATGATCAAAACTGCATTTTCATTTTGTTTTTGAGGAAGTGTTGATACAGTCAGTTGCTGTCATGTTGTGGATATAACCCGATATATTTAATAAATGAAACAAATAATTTCCTAAACAGGAACCCTAAATGTATTTACAAAGATTTTTGTTTACTTTTCTCTCCGCACCTTAGGCTGGCCACGGAAAATCAATATTTGTCCTCAATTGTTACCCAGGTAATACTGGTTGGGATGGTGTCAGCATATTAAGGCAGAAAGGCTCTGGGAAAGGTTTTCAAAAGCCATTAAAAAATCCTTTTTTGGGGTCAAAATTCCTTTTTTGTAGCACATAAAATTCATACTTCAAATTTTAGATTGTTTACCCATTGTGATATCCAAATCAGTGAGGAGTCCCAAGCTGAATAATTAAGGGAATTATCTTGTCAGTCATCTAGCCTCTTCTTGTACTTTCCCAATGACAGAAATCATTACATTCTAAGACAGTCCCTTCCTTTCATGTACATCTCTGTAAATACTCTTCAATGTGACAATGTCCATGTCACATGAATGTCATTAAGCCACGCAAAATTTTGTATTGCAGACTTTTTGTTGTCCAAACTCCATTTGCACTCTCCTACGTTAACAGGGGATTCCATCTGCATATATTCCCTACTTCCTACTTCTCTGCTCTGTTTCATTATTATACTACTGTGTTCCTGATACACACACACAAACACATCATCATATACTAAATCAATGGGTCATTAATAAATTAATGGAATTAAACTCTAATTGTCATATTAATATATGATATAAATGTTAAATACTGTTTGTGTAAAAAGATATAGGAATATGCATTCAACCAATCTCTGCTTTCATACACATACTCTTAGTCAATGAATTCCCACTCTCTTGAGTTAAAATTGTTCAGCAACCTTTTCATTTGGCTCTGGGCCAAATTGATGTTGTATTCTGGTGAACAATTCTAAGCCAAAATGCCTGGCAAGTGACAATGCTGAAAAGAAAATTTTCAGCTACAAAGAAAACAAATGCGTGCTTGTACGCTGAGAGTAAATATGCCCATTTTACTGGGGTTTAATATGCCTCAAAGTCAAGGTAAGCAGGTAATATAAGATTGGTGGAAGTCCTTTGATATAAATATCACCTCAGCCAGGTAAAAATAACCAAGGGAAAAAAAAGGATGGTATACCCTGATGACTGACTGGTGTCTGAATAGAAAGAGTGATTGCCAATGTCCCACAAATGTGTTCATTTATATGGGGTCTATACTGGGGCATACATATACCCCTTAAATAGGTGATTCAGCCAGTCAGGTAGCATGTCTGTTTCTGGAAATGCATCCTTTGAGCTAATAAAGTATTGTGACTTTGGCTTACCTATTTGATTCTTTAGGTAGTGAAGGATAATCATTGATGGGCTGCCTAATGGGCTTTGCAATCAGACATGTCATCTTAACTGCCTGTGTAAATTTGGGCCAGTTACTTAAGCTATATGAACCCCAGTTCCCTTATCTGTAAAATTCAGTTATCTACCTGGGCAATATTTTGAAGACTGGTAGATGTATGTAGAGCATTTTTCACTGCAGAATTTGACACATAGCACGCCATTGTATGCAATTTTAGTTGTTATTGCTAGTCATTCTTTTCTGTTTATAAGCCAAGAACAGAATGAGCAAAATAGTCCCTACGATTTTTAATGACTTCCTAAAGTATTTATTCCTCATTAGTGGATTAAAAAATTCCTCTTGATTATCTAGTTTTTCTACTTTTCTGTACTAACTACAATTAATCATTGGGTATCAGCTGATGAAGTTAGTATTATATGAGAAAGGGAAAGTATGAAAACAAATCTTAGAATCATTAAAGAATAGCAATGGTAGGACCTTCAAAGTATCAAACTGGAGGAGCATTTTCCAAACTGGGGCATAGTTCTGAGAAATTTAATTGAAAATTTCATGAAAAAAAAAATGTTCTATGGCCAGGTGCAGTGGCTCACTCTTGTAGTATCAGCTACTCAGGAGGCTGAGGTTGGAGGATTGGTTGAGCCACGATTGTACCACTGAACTCCAGCCTGGACAACAGAGTGAGATCCATCTCTTTAAAGAAGAAAGAAAGAAAGAAAACAGAAAGGAAGGAAGAAAGGAAGGAAGGAAGGGAGGGAAGAAAGGAAGGAAGGAAGGAAGGAAAGAAGGAAGGAAGGAAGGGAAAGAAAGAAGGAAGGAAGGAAGAAAGGGAAAGAAATAAATGTTCTATGGTTAAATAAGTTTAGGAGAATGGAGAATCTGGGTGACATTTAAACAAGACCCATTCCTGTTAAGCCTTTATTATGCTAATGCACATTGAGACTCTTCACAAGGGCTATATAATATTAAGAATTTTTCAGCTTGTAGACCCCCTATTAAAATCTTAAGGATCATGTTTTTTACATGCTACACTAAGCATTTTAAAGATAGATGTGTATCTACTATGTTACTGAACAACATCTAACTCAAAGGCTAAAACATGGTTCATGTTTTTATAATTGTTAAATATAAAAGTAGTTCCAATGTTTCCAATCTAAAAACATTTTCAAAATTATTTAATTACTTACATATTCACTCTTCATCAAAATCAATATATATGTATATATATTCAAATTTTCTTTATGTCCTCTTTTTTTCTCTTCTCCATGTTTTGCTCTTAAACTTCTAAAAAGCAGTATGTGCATTTATGTTTCAAAATATTTGCTGTCCAAAGAAATATTACATCCAATGATTCCCTTTTGTTTAAACTTCTCTATAAAGAGAAATCTGGAAACTACTTCTTTGCTGCCATATCTTGCCCTCTATTTACCTTAGTTTCCACTTCAAAAGTCCTTGTTTATTTATCAGTCATTTCTCGAATCTCTGAATAAGAATATATCCTATTCTTGATTTGCTCACGGTCCAGAAAACCTATGTAAAGTTTTACAGAGAGGGAGTATAGCATGACCATGAAGAGCAGTCTATGGAGTCAGGCAAGCTGGATTTTAAGTCCAGCTCAGTTATTTATTACTTTTGTCAGGGTCAATAAATCACTTACATTCTAGGCTTCATGCTGCTCCATGATAAAAAGGAAATCATAATATTTAATTCAGAATCATTGTAAGGGCAAATGAGACATATTCACAGAATTTAGTTTCTAATACCAAGCACAGAATCAGCAACATTATTATGATCTGTTTATCTAAAAGCAAAGCAATTTATTAACTAAGAAAAAAAACATGGAACATAATGGACAATATGAAGAAATCCCAAAGAATTATTTAAATGCTTTTAAAGGTACCTAAAGAGTGCTTATTAATGACCTATTTCTTCTGCAAAAGTATTGTAAAAAGTAATGAAACTCACAAGCCATATGTGTGCTCTTTGTAGCTAGAATATGTCTGTTATCACAATATTTATGTATATTTTACCAGGAAAAAGGAAATGTAGTAACTTAGACAATCACACACGCGCACACACACACACACACACACACAGAAACCCATTAAGAATGAAAAGAAAGTACATAGGAGGAAAAGTTCTAAGTATTCAAAAAAAAAAAAAAAACCCAATTTCAAGCAATGAGATTCCATCAAGGAAGAGTGTGATGATTAAGGTAGGATTTCAAGTGCCCAGAGGCCTGGGTTTGAATTCTGCCTCTAAGACTAATTACCTATATGATCTTGGCCTCCTCACCTAACCCCTCTGTATTTTAATCTCTAAAAGATATTAATAATAATAATTAATAACACCTACCTCATATAGATGTGATGAAGATTAAATGAGTTGACATATTTTGCATTAATTTTCTATTGCCGTGTAACAAATTCCCACAAACGTAACAACTTAAAACCACATCCATTTATTACAGTAAGTTAAAAATGCTGCACAGTCTGGCCAGGGTCTTTGCTTAGGGCCTCACAAGGCCAGAATAAAAGTGTCAGCTTGCCGGGCGCGGTGGCTCACGCCTGTAATCCTAGCGCTCTGGGAGGCCGAGGAGGGCGGACTATTTGAGCTCAGGAGTTTGAGACCAGCCTGAGGAGGAGCGAGACCCCGTTTTTACTAAAAAAAAAAAAATAGAAAGAAATTATCTGGACAACTAAAAATATATATAAAAAGAAAAATCAGCCAGGCACAGTGGCTCGTGCCAGTCCCAGGTACTCGGGAGGCTGAGGCAGGAGGATCACTTGAGCCCAGGAGTTTGAGGTTGCTGTGAGCTAGGCTGACGCCACGGCACTCACTCGCCAGGGCAACAGAGTAAGACTCTGTCTCAAAAAAAAAAAAAGGGTGTCAGCTTGGCTGAGCCCTTGTCTGGTTACTTTAGGGCAAAATCTACTTCAAAGCTTATTCTTATTGTTGGCAGAATTCAGCTCCTTAAGGCTATAGAACTTTGGTCCTGGTTTCTTCCTTCTTCAGCTGGGGGCTGTTCTCAGTTTCCAGAGGCTGCACCCATTCCTTGTCATGTGACCCCGTCCTACTTCGATGTCAGCCACAGAATCTGTCTCTCATTGAATCTCTCTCATCCTTAGTCTCTGCTAGACCCTGATTTAAAAGGCTCATGGGATTAGGTCAGGACCACCTGGATCATCTATCAGGTTACTGGTTTGGGACCATAACTCATAGACGAAATCCCTTTTGCCGTATAACATAAACACAATCACAGGAGTGGTATCTCATCATATTCGCATTCCTGGGGTTATTCAGGACAAGATGTGTTCCTTGTGCCACCTTAGAATCCTACTTACTGCATATGTGAAGTGGTAGAACAGTGCCTGGGACATAGTAAGCACTACTTATGTGTTAACTACAGTTATTATCTTGAGTAGCTGACAAATTCACAAAAATTTTTTTAAAAGAGCAATGCCACAGTATTGGCAAGAGTACAGTGAAATGATATCCCAGCGTACTGTTAACGAAATACAAATTGGCAGAACCTTTCTGGCAGTCCAAATTGTCAATGTGTATTGAAAGCCCAGTACCTCCGCTTCTAGGAATTCATCCTAATGACCCAATCAGAGATATGCACAAAGATACATAAAAGACAATGTTAATTATACTGTGATTTATAATAACAAATACTTAAAAAGAAACCAAGCATGTCATTTTAGATGTTTGGTTAAATATTATGGCCTAGCTATTCGATTAAATACTGTGTAGTTTTAAACACAGAAATAAAAATCAAATAAAACAAAAATATGTGGTTTTGGAAAATCTTGAATGAGAAGGAGACATGTTCATGTTACAAGTGGAGAAATTATAGTTTATAAAATTACACATATAGTGTTAATCAGTTCACACTTTTCCCTGGAGTGTGAGGTAGACTTTTGGCAAGACATGGTCACCTGATGAGGGCTGGGGATAAACCCTGACAAGCACCCTCAGATTACTGTAGGTCAAACCAGACTTCTGGAGACTTCTTAGGAAGCCCCAGCCTCCTTCCTGGAGTGTGAAGTGGGCTTTTGGCAAGAGAGGGAGCATGCCCTGACACTAGTTGTAATGTGAGGCATCCTGAAGTACATAATATGTGCCAACAAAGGTTGGGGGAAGGTATAGACCTTAGAACACCTACAGTGCACATTCTGATAGTATAAAGCAGCTGTTAATACCATTAGTCCCATTTGACAGCTGAGAAAACTCAGACTGAGAGAAATTAAATACTTGCTCAAGAAATTCTTTTCAGCAAATGGGGAAACCAGGTTTTCAAGCATCTGAATTTTTGCCATACAAGTGATTTCTTGTGATTCCTGAGACTCTCTCGATATTTTTAAAAATGTCCCCAGGAAAGTTAATAGTTACCCTAGTGTAAGTCAACTGCAGTACACGTTACTGCTTCCCTATACGTGAAGGCAAATTACTAGTGCAGTTGCTTTTTCCCTCCTAAGATTTTTTAGCTCCAGCCTCTCAGACCTTAAATTCTAGATTAACAGATGTGCTTATAATTGGAGGATCCAGGTATCACTACAACTTCAAATGGAAGCAATTTTTCCCATTTACCTTTCAACAAAGGAAGGTGTACCAAACTTCATAATCTTTGGAACTAGCATCCTTCTATAGACCCTAGAGCCCAGGCTAGTTTCTTCTACTTATTGCTCTTCTATGACTAAATTCTTGATAAAAACCAATGCCCAGACCTCTCAAGTCACCAAATTGTTCTTTTCTCATTTGAGGATTTTCTTTCATCCTTCTCAGAATCTTTCTCCCATGTCCTGCTTTCTCCCGTATTCCCAGAACTGTTCAGTCTACTCACCTTTATTTTGCATTCATCTCTACTTCCAACAATCTGTCCCCATTTCTTGCTCTAGTTTTTGCCAGTTAGCCTTTGGTAATCGATTCAAGCCCCTGGTTGTATCCCAGCTTTATAATAATTGTCCTTGCAGTGCAAGGAGGAGAAGGAGGACATAAGTATATATCTATGGTTGTGGAGGGTTACTATTCAGTGTATCGGGGCTCTGGGAGGGGCATTCAGGTGTCCTAGTCCATAATCATAAAATCTCAACCACTGGATGTTTTATTCTGTAAAACTTGCCTAGTAACAACAAACATTTAAGGCTCAGATGTGGGAAGGTGGAGATCCACCTAAGCTCTAAGCTCTATTATTTTTAGAAAAACGACTTCCATTTGTAGAAAGGCCAATGTACAACATTCACAGGAGTCTTTCCCTCAAAATGGCAAATTGTGTTTTATAATTTATAAGTCACATTATAAATTATATATATACCTTTATACTCTTTAAGCGAACCATCCTGAGTCAGTAGCTACTCCAGTTATTTCTCATTACAACATCATAAACTGAACATAAAAATTAATAACTTACAATTTTCTACTACTACTCTTAAATGCTAATAATCTCATTTTACTCTTTTGAATGTCTAGGTTTCCAGGTTACTAAGCTTTATTTTTGAATATTTTAATTTAAAATATGATTATCCTATGTCTTAGTCCATGGGGCTGCTATAACAAAATACTGTAGCCTGGGTGGCCTATAAATAGCAGAGACTTATTTCTCACAGTTCTGGAGGATAGAAGCACAAGATCAAGGCATTGGCAGATTCTGTGTCTGGTGAAGGGCTGCTTTCTAGACAGCCCTGTGTTCGCTGTCACTTCAGATGGCAGAAGGTCTAGGAATCTCTTCTGGGGTCTCTTATAAGGGCAATAATCTGCCTTCATGACTTGATTATCTCCCAAAATCTCCACCTCCTAATACCATCACCTTGGGGGTTAGGATTTCAACATATGAATTTTAGGGGGACACAAACATTCAGATCATAGCGTTTTATTTGATAAATATACAAAACTGTAACTATTTTCATATTAGGAGTGCTAGTCAGAAAATTGTATTTTATATACTTCTCAAAAAGAATTATTGTATATAGGATCAGTTATAATACAATATTCTCATTAGATAAATTTTTAAAAAATAGTAAAGCTTCATCTTTTTTGGACCTAGGAAACATAGATTTTGTTAGGGGAGCCTGAAGAAGGATTCAGAAAGTTCTGACTTCTAACGAATACACAACTAATATAAATTTTTTAGATGTTAGAAAATATAAATCGTCTGTACTTCCCTCTATTTGCTAACATTTTCTCCCAGTCATGTACTCTAAAAAATGGCATTCTGTGCTATAGGGTGATGTTTAATACTGTTTAGGATTGCTTTCACTTGACTATGTAGTGGGATGAACCAATAAAAACATTCATAAATAATTTGTGTCACTTACTAGACATGACTTTTAGTTCTGTTTGGTTATATTTTCTACCTAAACTCATTTAACAGGATAGCCTTCTAAATTAAATAAGTTTCATATTTCATTTAACTTATTTGATAAATCTGTTTTCTAAAACATTTGAGTTTTTCCCCCATTCGCTGGCATATGCATTTGTAAATTGTGATATCATTGTGACCATATTTAAATTTGACTTGGCAACATTAATGTCCTAAAACTCAAGCTAGAGTAGTATGGCAATACATTCTTTAACTTCAGGATGGCATAAATTAAACATTTTTTGAATTTGTGTAGTGAAGCTTGAAAGCAGGGAGGAAGAAAATCTCATTTTTCCCCTTTTTTGTGTTTGCCTATAGGAGCTGATTTGGGAATTTTTGTTTTGTGGGTTTTTTAAAAAATGTATTGATAATATTTTATAAAGTAAATAGAAGCATTATTGAGTGCCTTTGTTTGTAAATGAAAAAGTAATAAATGAATCCCTATATTTCCAAAAAAAACAACATTCATAATCACTGTCTTCTCCCTTAATTGTCCTCCCTTCCCACCTATTACTGCAGACATCTAAATGGGAGTAGCATGTTAATATCTCTCAAAATTTTGCTTTCCTTTATGATCTTGCTTCTGTTGCCATGGAAATAATTACAACATTGCAATTTTGGTAATACAACCAGAAGGCACTACAGTGGAATCAGATTGGTGAAAACAAAGCAGAATGAATCAACTCTCTCTGTCTCTCTTCCTTTCTCTCCCTGTCCTCTCTGAGTCTCCTAGGCTTTGGGACATTCTTTTCTGCCCTATATTTGTGTTTACTTAGATAGCTAATCATACACTTCAATTTTTCTTTAATGACTTTGTGTAAGAATCTTCAGAGCCTCTCGGGCCTAGAGATATAAATATGAGCAAATGTAACAAATTGTCACAATATTTACATTAATTTCTTGTCAGATAAAGAAATCAATTAAACACCTCCATAGTGCAACAGTTTCCAAATATTAATAGTTTCCTAACTAATAAATATAAGGTACTACAACATTTTTAGAAATCCACAGCAGCTCTTGGTCTTTCAGAGATTTTCCACGATACTTCTAAAAGTGCCATGAGTCACTTGAAGACAAGAGTCTCTCTAACCAAACAAAGGTTACTTTACGTCTCCAGGTGAGTTTTTAAGATAGAGACTGCTTGGCTTTCAAACAGGGTCAACCCAGAGCCAGAGTTCTATAATCCCCACAGTAGCAGATAGTAATTATATATTTGAACTTTTCAAAGAGCTTTATTGAATAAGTAACTTTAGGGAGGCTGGTGGGTAAAATAGTTAACTCCGTGTCTCCATTTTCCCAACAACAAATAAATCCTTGAGAATGATCACAATCTACATATTGCCTCATCTCTATCCAATTGAAAGAAGTATATCTTCAGAGTGATAAAAGAAAGGTTACTTTTTCATTGTTTATTTTATTTGCCAAAGTAGCACCACAAAATGATACAAAGTGTCTGGATTCATCTTATTTGAAATCTAACAAGATGCCTCCACCATCATCAAATAATTAGTAAATCTAGAGACCAGAGATGTAAAATTAAGTAAGCAAATTGCTTTAGGAAGCACTTTGAACTTCCCTCCCCTTCTAATGTCTTTCTAGATTTTTATTCCTCTTCATCCCCCAAAGAAAGTATTGACCTCTCCAGCTCTCTAAATAGTCAGGTTTTATGATTTTAACTGCTCATCTAAGTCACTAAATCCTCCCTAGGCATTTTCCTTGATTCTAGGCCTTTTTCTTATTCCATCAAATCTACCTTTCCTTTATTATAGACCCTCTGTTTTCTTATGAAATAACAAATTAATGAGTTGTCCTTTTACATTGTAAGCCAGATGTTGTCACTACACTACTTAAATGCTGCAGTGGCTTCCATTTCACTTAGAGAAATAGCCAAAGTCCTTAAAGGCTCTACACAATCTAGTCCTGAAGACCTGTTCAACCTCATCACTTACTGTGCCTCTCTCGGGCCTTGGCACACACCATCCCTTTGACCCCGACTGCTCTCCTCTCAGAAGCCCACATTGCCAATTCCCTCGCCTCCTCCATGTCTTACTTCTTCACTGGGACATTAACTCACCAATGAATTAAAAGCTGAATGTTCTCTCGACCAACCCTGTAGTCACCACATCACTTAATGGCTTATTTTTCTCCATAGCATTTATATCCATAGGACAATATTATGTATTTAATTTATGTTTATTATTTGTCTACTCCTTCCCCAAATAACACCAAGTAAATAAGCACCATTAAAGTAAAAATAACTTATTTTTTTTGGTTGCTTCTTTATCATTTCCTGCTATCTAAAGTAGTCACTAGAACACAATAGAAGTTCAATAGATGTCTACTGAATAAATAATGAATGGCCCCTAAACAAGGGGTAGACAAATAGATCTCTTTTCTATAGAATGACGTAAATGACCAAAAGAGGACACTCAGATTCCCCCCAAAAACATAAAAAAACCCCAGTCATTAGTGTTCAGAGTTGAGACTGGCAGAACACAATGAGATAGAGACAGATCTGTTGGAAGCCAAAGCCATCTGCCAGCTGAAAATATGAGGAAGCAGAAAATACAGAAACAGAGGAAGCCAGTTGGCAGAAAGATGTGGAACACATGTGCCCCAAGGAAGTATAGCTACCAAAATCAAGGGTGAACATGAGGGCAATGAAGGGCACAAGGAGGGTGGCCAGTTCCAAGGTTGCCACCTTTTAAGAAGTCACTCAAATTAGACTTGATCCTTACTACCAGAAAGGCATAGATAGTACCACCATAGTGGGGTGTGTTGGCTTCAGATACCATTGTACAGGTGTCTTTTGTAAAATAAGTTTATTCCCCCAACTGATGCATCTCTAGTGAAGAGCATTTCAGGTGGTGTGCTGAGCTGATGGGGAACAGAATGTTTTGATTCCCTGGTCTGTTAAACCCTCCAAGTCACAGATCTGAAACATTCTTTGTCTATCTTGTAGAGCCAGTTCAAGTTGAGATTTAAATTGCAATGTAATCTAAAAGGTGCTCCTTTAACTTTGTAAATGAAATTAGTAAGGGAAAGGACAATGGGGAACATGAGCCCTAATGGTGTAAAGGACTGCTTCTGAATAGGAATGGGCATTGGCCAGAGTTAGAGTAGATTAAATTGGGAAAGCAGAGACCCAAAATGACATGCTACCTGACGTGAGTAGCAGCTTCAACCTTTGGCCTGGGCATGCATCTTTAGTTCTCCACAGTTCACACATCTTACTACCTACCGTCTCCTCGATTGTGAAGTCATTTATCATTGTGTTTATGCTATCATTTTCCTTCAGGACAAGAATTTCTTGATATCCTTGTTATAAATAACAATAGACAAAAGAGAAAACTACGATGACTTCATGATTTTATTACAACTGCCCCAATGTTCTCATCGAGGTTACCTGCCACTGTAGAAATTTGTGTTTGCAACCCCTGTTCACCTTACCTGTTTCTCTATAGAGGTCGGAAGAAATTGTTACTCTCGGATGTTTAATGACTCATCTAAATTGACATTAACAAATTTTAGGAAATGTGTCAGGCTACATCTGGCTGGTTCTCACTGACCAAGTTGATATAGAGAGTGAAGAGATTTAAATTAATATTTTACCCAGCAAAAGATTTAGGACTGTGTTTTACCGTGTATAAAATCTATTCAGCCAACCTGCCTAGCACAGAACTCAAGTATTCCCTGTAGCTCTGCTGAATTGACTGGAAACATGATAATGCATCTAAATTCTGCAGGTATAGCCATGCCTAGCAACCAATTTGGTTTTTGATGGACAAAAAGCCCCAGGAAAGTAGATGCCTTTATACCTGAGAAAAAAAGAAATCCCGAGCAAGATAGACATGCCCTAATCAGTATGCTGTGGGTATGGCAGCATGCAAGTGAGTGATCTATTTCATTCTGAACTCTGGCTTTGTCAGTGACAGTACACGATTTACTAGAACAGATAAAATAAATGTATTTGACTCCTGTTTTGACGTTTCACAACACTGAACCATATTTCCTTATGCAGTTTTCTTATTCCATATTCTTAATTTTGACTTTATCTTATAAGACGCTGTTGTCAGAATGAGAATGAAAATAACAATGAATCAGGGTAGAATTGTTTGCAACGCTTTCCAACATTATGGGAAGAATAATTTCTGCATGGATATGTGGTATGTGTGGTTCAAAAAATTACAGCCCCCCCCCAAATGACTTCGAGACCTTGACTATGCAATCAGCAGTCAAATATTTCAATGCTCTGTTGCTCCCGTTCCTGTTGCAGGTACATGTGACAGCGCTGCAGCTATGAGTGGAATTTTAAAGGGGAAGTTTCAAGAAGTCAACGGCGCCTCACCCTGCTCTTCTGTGCAGGAATCAGATGATGAAGTTTTTAGCTGTGACAGTGCTGAGAGTGTTGATAGTGTCAATTCATACACTTCTAATGATTTTACCAGTGAGTATCTGAAGCCGAATTTCAGGTTGTGCTCTAAATTGTGTGGTAGGGCCCATTCTTGGGGGCTTTAGCTTTATCTACTGCCTTATATCTGCTCCCAAGTTCTTCATCATATCAAACACATTTGCAAAAACACGATATCATTTTGGTTAATTAAACCTCAGCAGTATACTTCTGTTCATCTTTATGAGTGAGCATATAGGACTCATTGTTAGAAATGAGTCCAACTGGAGGTAAGCAGATAGCAACTGAAAACGATTTAATATGTGTCTTCAGTTTTCTGAAATATTAATAGATCCATCTTTTGGAAATCTAATCAATAGAACCATTTTGATTTCTAATATTGGTCAATGCGTTGTAGAATATTTGCAGTGCTAAGTGCAACACATTTACTTCTTGGATGAGAAAATGATGTTTGTTTTAAAAAGAATGCTATTGTGAAATCAAGGCCTTGAAAGCCTCGAGATTTTATAGTTGTTTGGACACAGGTGAAACTCAGTCATAGCTACGTTCATGTGCTAGAGTAAGGGCAGCTTTCTTTATGTATATACTTCAACATCATTTAGCTTAGTATGATATGTTCTGACTTAAAACTCTACCTATTTTCAAATTGTATTCCTTGTAATGGATGCACATACGAAGGTTTTGAAATAGGTGGCCTTTTCCAACATCTCTGTGCCCATTCAACAGCAATCATTAAGGGAAAAAGGATCTCGAAACAATTTTTTAGAAAAGTTAACATGCAGAGCAAAACTAAACAAAGTCAATGAAAGCCCCATAAATTAACCTACCCCTCATGAGATGATGGATATAAACTTCCTTTTAAAGTTGTATTCCATAAATAAAGGTAAAAATTATCCAATACAAAAGATTATCATTCAAAAGAGGTTATTTTCACAGTAGTGTTTTTTCTAGGATTACTTTTCCGGGGCATTTATATTCAGGGATTTCAAACTCACTGAAACAGCCTTTTTAAAATTCAAACTAAGGTTCATACAATGTGGCTCTGTGACCCCTATAATTCTACTTTTAACCTTCTTCCCACTTCTCCAGGAATTCAAATTTTTTATTTGGTATTTATGGAATTTCCTTCACCATTGTTAGAATAGTTCAGAATAAAAATAAGTACAATTTTATAGTCATTTTTAGCCTTTGTATTATTAATCTTTTGACTGAAGTAGAACATTTTTTATGAACTTGTAGAAAGTAGAAAAAAGTAAGGAAGAGATAAAGGAACACTTGGGGGAAGGGAAAAGCTGTTTTGAGGATAAGATTCTCCAGGTCCGTGGAAAGACTATTGCTAGATAGCGGATTTGGGGAGGAATTTAAGTTTTGTTTGGGATTTGCCTATACCCTTTTCACACCTTCCTCCAAGTCACTGTCACCTTGTGGAGGGCACCAATTGTGCTTTTTACACTGTGCTGTCAACTGTGGTGTCTGAAAGAGTACTAATGATGCTTAGAATTCTTTACTGAGTAAAAGGATTAATTTCAGACAATTCTTAAAAGCTGGAGAGAATGAGTCCACTGGATGTTCTTGTCCTTACAAAAGCAAGAGTATATATTTAAATTCAAGACCCTCCAGAGCATTCTATTAATACCCTTCTCGTGTGCTTTGGAGAGCTCTCCTTTTTCAAGCCCTGGAGCACTGCAGGAGGTGCCCAATATTTCTCCATGTTTTTTTCCCTGTAGCCACTCCTGAAAAACATCATCAATCTAAAACCCTATTTCTTGAGGTACCACCTCATCTAGTAGTGCAGCACAGTGTTTTCCACACCCCTGTGATTTTTTTTTTTTAAATCTCTGGTGTGCTTACAAGCTCCTTGGTGTCTATGCCTCTCCTAAAGTTACAAATTGGCTCTCTCCTGGAAAAATCAATTGCAGGACTTCTCTATGCAAGACACTTATTGATTTCTATAGCTCGTGAGTTCACAAAGTACCTATAATGCTCATTTAAATGCCATCAGGTCTTACAATTGTGGCTTAAGATGCTTTCCAGATGAAAGTGATGTTCTGGTGGTTTAGGAAAGTTTGAAAAATTATAGGTCAGGCAGTTGTTCTGAGCACCTAAACAGTTCCCTGAAAGGATAAAAGTTCCAGTGGAGAGTGGTTTTATTTTCTCATAACTATTTTGATATGTGGGCATAACTATTCCATTTCACCATCATTACATTACTACAGTCTGTAGAGGAGAAAACACATATCCACTGTGGTCAGAGAAGTCTTAGGCTATTACAGAAGGCAGCTGCAAAGTTTGATTCGTTTTTTCCAGCAGTGCTGTTAATGTACTTTTCTTTGTGAATTTTCAAGGGCTCTGAGGGAAACATTTGCTGATACTCCTCTGCAAGGGAATGGTGATATGCATCATTGAACAACTTGTAATTGAGTGTGTGATCAGAACTATGATTTGGGCTAAACGGTGGGGGGAAGGGTAAAGAAGCATAGACGGCAACATGACCTTCAGGGGCATTTCTGTTGCTGTGGCCTCCTTTAGCCTCATCGTAAATACAAAACCGTATTAATTATTTTATACGGTTGGGTAAATTGAAGAAGAACACCCATGCTAGTCTCTTTAAGAGGATCTAATGCTCTGCTTATAACGGAGTAAGACAAAAACAACAGTAAAGAGTCAAACCTCATTTCAAATTCAAAGAATGTTAGAACTAGTAGGGCCTTTGAGAGCATCTAGGCTGACTCCCTTATTTTACAGATGTGGAGACTAAGGCCCAGGGAGAGTAACTTGACAAGAATCAAAATGTGAGCTGGTGGTAGAGGACTTTAATGAAGATCCCTAGAGTCTACCTTTCTACTAGACAGTGCAGCTCTCTGATGGTTCCCTTACATGCCTGACTACTAAGTAGAGGGACACAAACCATCCAGTGAAAGACGTGGCTGTATCTTTTATGCCAGCTTCTCTTAGAAATAGGATGAATCTATCTTTTGGTAAAGGTAATTGGCATTTCATCTCTTGTTGCTTGTGTGTGTGTGTGTGTGTGTGTGTGTGTGTGTGTGTTTTCCCCAGTTGGTTTCTGATGAAAATGCTAGCGTGCCCTGGCTGTAGGATAGTGTCAGTGATGAGTTTATGAACAAATTCAATGAGCTAAATGAAATAATGGGCAGAGAATTCAATTCGAGTGTGAAAAGAGCATTTCACTTCCCCTTTCTATAAGTAAGTGACAGGGCAGACAGTTGAGACTTTCCTTGTATGTCACTGACATTGATGGAAATATCTTACAGCAAACATGTTGTTTTACATTTACATGAAGGAAATTGGTTTGTCTTGGTGACATAATGCTACTTGTGATAAAGTGAAAATGTTACAATGAAAATAGGTGAAATGAAGTATGCAGTGTGAATCTTTAACAGCAGCTAACAAATCAAGGGTTATTTCATTTACTTAAAAAGTAAAACCTTAGTGTATTTCACTTTTTGCCAGAGGGGTGAATAAGCATCCTGGACTCCCTGAAAAGAAGATAATAATATCTTTCTATCCCTTGAACTCTAGGACCTCGCATTACTTGTTCAATAATTCAAGACTTCAGAAACCCACTTACCTTTCAATTGGACTCACTTAGTCGCAGCTTCTGACTGAATGGTGTAATTATATTCCATTTTGCTGGCTAGGTACAGAGCTGACTTTTATATTTGCTTGTTTGTTTTAATCCCTGAAAATCTTCATTTAAATTTGGCTTTAAACTTAAAAGCACAATTGGACCAAATTTCAAATAAAATTTTATGTATCAATAACAATGAATCTAGAAAAACAACAATTGCTGTGATTTTGACTCTCAATTAGCTATCATGAGAGATTAAATATAAAGGTAGTCCTGGTGATGTTAATAGTACTGTCTCTCTCATCATTTGAAGGATATGGCTTTATTAGCATGAGAATTGAAATAAATCATAGAAAATCTCCCAATTTCCCACATCAATTATTTACTTAGGATGCGCATAGGTGGAATTGATATTGTAGCTGTATTTCATAAAAAGCATAAGAATTAAAGTTGCTATTAAATATTAAAGATACCATCTTCACATTAGTGATCAAAACATTTTCATCTGACAGTGTAATTTACTTACAAATAAATCTTAGAGTGTTCACATTTTGTAAAGCTCTTGATAGAGAATCACATCCTTACTTTGGGGTCATCTAGGAGTGGTCACAGGCAATAAATAAATGATTTCCCAACTGCAAAATATCATGGCTTGAGAAATGGATCCAAACAAATTTAGATGATTAAAATTCTACTAACCATCTTCAAAGTAGCATCATCTCCTGGCTTTGGTTTGAATACCAGACATTGACTGGCTTTATACTTGTTTATGATGGTGATGATGAAATCAGTGCCTGCAGCAAATGTCCTTGTGTTTCTCAAAAGATTTTAAAATTCACTGTGCAGATCAGGCAGTCTGATGCTTTCTGACAGCTCCAGGGAAGTCTATTTGTGTGCAAGTGAATGCAAAAAAGAATTAAACCTGGTACTGCTTAAGAAAAAATAAAAAAAGAGCCAGTTGGTGCGATTTTTAAACAGGCTGCAATATTTAACCCTTTAACTCTGGGAAGAACACGTTTGTGCATTTGTATGTCAAAAATATTCCTTCCTTTTTCTTTTTGCCTGAGGAATTTAGAAATAAACTGGAAATGTTTTAGGGCCACAGAATCATTGTACCATATGTTTTACATGTTCAGCTACAGTGATCTGGCAGGAACTGGAATAGTTAAAAAAAAGCCTCAAATTTACTGAATTCTATTGAGTGTTGGACTAAGGTTGGAAGTATAATTTTTAAATGTAATGAAGAAAGAGCAATCAGAATAAGTTTAATAAAACCTAAATATTTACTTTTCAATCAAAGACCAAACACATAAAACCTTGGGAAAACTATTTAAGTTTCTGACAGAAAAGTATTTGCAGTGACTTGAACTTACAGTGGACCCTCAGTTTGTTACATTTGCTCTTATCTCAAATACAATAAAGGAACAATAATAAAGATTGATTTATATAATTTAAATTATAAGAATTTAAATAAAATTTTATGAGACTTGGTTTATATAACAACTAATTAAATCACTTTATAATCCTTAATGGATATCTGCAATGATCTTAATTAGCATTACCAAAAACCCCCCCAAACCCCCCCAAAACACCAGAACACCAAACTCAATTAAAAGCATTTTTGAAGTACTGTGAAAACTGGTGAAGATTGCCAGACAGTGCTAAAAACACTAGATATTTCTGTGTGGATCCCATTAGTTGTAGTGGAACTAGATATTTCTGTGTGGGTCTCATTATTTGTGACATGCAGAGACCTGAAATGCATGAAATGCTATGTATTTTTATGCAATGATTGGACAATAACATTAGTGGAAATATCATGAGATGAAAAATGCATATATTTTAGTTTGAATCATAGAAATAATGTTACTTTTAAATATTTGCCAATAAAAAACACTTATTTATATTTCATTTTGAAATTTGTGCTAATTCCTACAACTCCCAAGTTTTGGAAAATGTATAGACTGTAAATCTTAATGCCAGAGTTTGGAGTATTTCATTTTATAGATGAGGACTTTGGTTGGGAAGAAATAATGGCAATTAATTTTAAATATAGTTAATTTTTTTTTCAGCATATCCTGTCCAATTTCGTGATTCTCCTAAAGATGCTGTCCATTACCTTCTTGCTATGTCAGATCTGACTTTCTGCCATTTGCTGTTTCTATGACAACCATCATTTTGTCTTGGAGAGAGTAGTGCATTTTTCAGATACATACACATTTATATATACATATATCAAGAGCTCTTTACTTACCCAAAGAATTGATGACTAGGTTGACCATTATGGTGGCTATTAATCAGTGTTACAATGTTATAATGCTAAGATCATGGTTACATAAGACATAGATGTCATACATTTAGCCTAGATTTTTAAAAACAGGCATAAAGCTAGAGAGGCTGAAAATGAAAACCTAGGAAGTAAACTTGACTAAGTAATTGATGATCACTAATAAGAAAACTTATATATTTAAAAATGCCCCTCAATATGAGATAAAAAAATGTTTCAATGAAATATTAAAGAATGAAGGGAATCCAAAAAGGATAAACACAGCCTACACAAACATTGTTATTTTCAACAGAATAGCTCTTACTATTTTCGTATTCACTAGCTTTGTAGTGTGAACACAGAAATAATTTAAATTTATAATTGTAACTATTTTAAACTTCTTGATGGCAGGGCCTGTGTCCTGTATTTCCCCCATATAGCTTGATGGGAATAATCATAACAGTAAGTTTTACTGAGCATTTTATCATTTGCCAGGCATTGTGCTAGATGCTTTAAACAACATATTTTATTTAATTCATCTGGCTTTAGGTCTAAATGAGTTTACTGTTGATTGGCATATTCATAGCTTTTTACTATAGAAGATTTAACTGATCAAATAGTTTCTATCATCTTAAACATGACATGAGTCAACTGAAACAGGCTAATTGTACAGAAATCAATCAAGATTATTAAATACAATTATGGTCTCCTTCAACAGGTACAGACACACAGGAAAAAATGTTTTCATATTAGATGTTCATGAAGAGTCTAATTTATGTATACAATATTGCCAGCATGATGAACTTGGTCACTCCTCAAGCTCCGTATGTAGTTTCTTCAACCTTTAAATTTATTAGTAAATCAGAATTCAGTATTTCAAGATTAGAACATTGAAATATTTGAATCAATGTACTCATCATTTATTTATTTATTTCTTTAAAAAGCCTTAGGAATGATTTTTGCAGTATTTTTTCTTATGGTGAAAAATTATACAGTACATGTATACTATGACATCGGTTAAATAATCTCTGGCAAACCCACGCAATAGATTACCATGTAGCCAATAAAAACAGCTGAATAAGTGTTATTTTGTTGACATAAAAATATATTCACATTACCAAATTATATTTCATGCATTTTTATAAAATCTTATATATGAGGTATAAGTATAATAAGTTATAGAAGGTAAAAAAGAAACACATATTTTCTACAGATGGTAGAATTTTATGGATGGTAGAATTATGGGTGATTTTTGTTCTCTATATATATTTTTGCAATTTATTTTTCTATATTTTAGCCTAATAAGACTTCTTGTGTTTATTCATTATAATAGTTTTCTAGAATTTTCCAGTAATGTGATTACTGCTATCATGATATACTTGTAGATAAATTTTAGGATAAATCTCTAAAGGTGAAAATCATAGTTCAAAGGGTATAACTTGAATTGCCCTACAGAAAATCTTACCAATTATATCATATGCCCACTTCTAGAATTTGTGTGCCTATTTCCCCAACGTCTTGCCTAAACTGGCTAGGTATTTTCTCTCTCTCACTGTATGTCTCTGTTTCCCTAGTGAGTGTGCTCTTTCTCTATGTGTGTGTGTTTGTGTATATAAATACATGAAAATATATGCACACATGTATAGACACACCCATACACACTTTGGCCAATATGATAGGTGAAAATGTATTTAATTGGTGCTTTAACTTGAATTTCTCTGAACACTAGGAAGCTAATTTATATATTTATTTCATTTGTCTTTTAATTCTGTTTATGTTTGCCAGAGAAATATATTTATACAGTCAAATATAGTATGGGTTTAGCCTTTAGGAAATACTTAGGCAAACCTTCTCTGCTCTCAGGATCAATTGCATGCAAATAATTGCTTCTAGAACTTTCATAAATTTCTATATGTATTCAGACATTTAGTCCATTTGAAAATTATGTTGGCATATTGCATGAAATTTAAAGATAATTTTCAGTTTTCCTTAAATCATATATTGAGTAATTCAGTATTTCCCATTGACTTGTAATTCTATTCTTCTGCTAAATCCTTACATACAGTTTGATCAGTGTTTGTGGTTTTCTTTCTGTTTCATGATCTGGATGATTATTCCTAAACCAACACTAGTGTTATATCATGGCTCTATAATTAACTTTATTATCTCACACGGGCATTCCCATTTTTCCCTAACCCACTACTATAAACAGAAACACAGTACAATACCTTACTCTTTAAATACTCACGTTATTTTCATGTGATTATTATTTGAATTATAGAAGAATATTGTTAAGTTACCAAACAAACCGTTGCTGTGCCATTGGAATTACATTAAATTTATAGGTTATTTTGACCACATATTAGATATCTTTTCATATTTTACTATTATTTTATGCAGAGCAGAATTTTGCCTTTTTATTCTTGCAATACAGATTCCTTTCTGAGTCTATATGTTTTTAAGGATTTTTGTGCTCATTATGAATGGGATCTTCTAATTATATGTTCTAACAGATTATTTTTGGTACTAGGAAGTATATAGTACTTTTTAGTGGAAATGCTTCTAGCATTTCACATTTAATTTGGCCATAGGATATACTTTATGCTAAGTTAAGGAGATATCCTTCCACTAAGAATTTTTAGTTAATAATGAATATAAAGTTATATCAAATTTTTAATCAGTACAACTCAAGATAATCCCAATTTTTGACCTACTAGTATGAAAAATTGAAAAATGCTTTTCCTAATATAAAATTATTATTGCCTTTGACTTTATTTCATCATAAAGTAATTTCTTTAATCTCACATAAGTACCTAACTTAGTCTGGCAATGTAGGTGCATTAAGGGACCTTTAAAAAATGTTCGAGATTATTTTAAAATCCATTTTAAAATATATTTCAAAGGACATTTTAAATTCACACTCAAAATAATAATAAGATGGAAATGGTGCAAAAAAAGCACTATCAAAAAATCCTCATGAGTTTGATCCTTCATTTTAATTCTGAATGCTTTTAAATTATCATCTCATTTAATCCTCACAAAACAACATATGAGATGAGTGGGGGTGGTAGTCATGGTAGGGATTATTCTTTTGTTACAGATGAGGAAACCAAAAAGCAAAAAGGACAAGTAACTGGCCTAAGTTCACATGGCTTATAAGTGTTGGAGCTGGAATTTAGAACTGGTTCAAACTCCAGAACCCACACTGTTAACCACTACAGTATGGCATATGATATAAATTCTACAAGAGAATAAAAAATTGTTTTATTTCCATGCCATATAACAGATATGTTCTCAAAATCCTTAATTAGGCCAGGCATAGTAGCTTGTATTTGTAATTCTAGCAAGTTCTAGATCAGCCTGACCAAGAGTGAGACCTTGGCTCTACAAAAAATAAAAAATTAACTAGGCATGGTGGTGTGTGTCTGTAGTCCCAGCTACTCAGGAGGCTGACGCAGGAGGATCACTTGAGCCCAGGAGCTTGAGGGTGCAGTGAGCTATGATCATACCACTATAGTCTGGGCGACAGAGCAAGACCCTGTCTCAAAAAAAATAAATAAATAAAAAATAAAATCCTTAATTTAAAAAATCCTTTAAGCATTAAATACAAGAGGTTCTTTAGTTCTCATCTATAGAAATATTAATTAGACTAAAGTGAAAATACCACTGGAAGTGATAAAGATTGAGATTCTGATCAAGCTTAAAACCCTTTTATGCTGATTACCATTAAAATCGGTTTCATTAAATGCTTGAAATTCTCATATTCCTGCCTTTAGTACCTCCCATGACTGAAGAGATATAAATTCTTTACATATATCTAGAATCTATTAAAATTCTATTCATGAGAGAATTAATAGAGTACACCGAATGTGTTAAATACTACACTGAAGATGTATTACAGTATGTAAAGTGAAAAGCATGTGACTGTCCTAAGGAACTCACACTCCAGTTGAGAATTTCAGAGTAATAGACATGAAACCATGCTGAGAAATACAATTTCCAACTGGTACGTATAGATTGGATGAAAAATTAGCTCTGATATCCAGGAAACTTCGTATACTCTAGAGAGTATATGATTAAATGAGGACAGATTTTGAGCAGATTGGGGTTATAAGTTCATTCTCCACACAAAAATGTTTATTGACAGATCTGACTCTCAATTTTAGGTAGTCAAAACAAATAAGCAATAATTGCTAAGCAACTTTGGATTTTTAAGGATTTCTGACCTATAAAGGAAAAACCCATTGATTTCTCTCTGTTTTCCACTTAATTGGAACTGCATTAAATTTGCATTTCTCTAATCATATTTTACAACATCTTCACTCAGGATTTATTCAGTATTCACTCAATAAAGTAAAATCACTTTATCATAAAGTCACCTATTATGAAGTCTATTTACTAATAGACCTCTGTAATGAAATTCACTCATATGGTATCTAGAATGAGTCCCTTTCTCCTTTTTCTTCACTTTTTACTTAGCATTTGCATAAAGTGCTCCATGGTGTTACAAACAGACCAATTTGGGGTCAGACTAATTACACGATTATGTATAACCTTTCTGTCTGCCACACCATGCAATGTTTCTGAAGTGTAAAGAAAGTATTTAAACATTTATTAGATACTTACAAGATGTTGAGTACTTTCTACAGGGGAATTTTGAAATATTCCTTGTATCTTATTGTGGCAGAGAAGATAAAGACATATTCTTATGAGAAACTCCATGATTTGTTCCTCAGTTTTTAAGAGAATGAAAGTTGTCAGGGCAGCCCTAGCAACCAGCAAGACCTTATTTGGGTGTTCCTACCCTCCAGGACAATAACTGTGCAGTTTCTGTAAGGAAAATGTCCATGATAACAATGAAGGTAGATACCATAGCCTGCTTAATTAACTAAAAGTTGAGCTAACACATGCTGTAAAGATCTCCCTCTTTTATTTCTATCAGTGGATTTTGCTTATTCTTTTTTTAGGGTTGATTTCTATTTTCTGCAGCTGAGCATGAAAGTACACTGACTAACATAGAATGCAATTTAGCTGGGTTCCTAGGACCATCTGTAAGAATTTATGCATTTCCTGGGAATCTGATTAATTCTAGCAAAAATTCTCAGTTTTATTTGTGAGATTAAGGAACCCTGCAATCAATTTTATATTTAAAATTTGATTTTTATTTTAAAAAATTGTGAGCCCAATGTCCAAAAACCATTCTGTACTTTAAAATTGATTTCTCTTTTACACACACACACATTTTTATGTAAAGGCGTAAATATCATCACATTACAAAATTTGTTTAATGTTCTTTTCTCCTTTTTTTGGATTGGCTTTTGCCTGTTCTTCCCCTCTGTCCTTCATTCACATCTCTTGCCTCTGTGGGTAACTCTTGTTGGTTTATATCCTTTCATAATTTTTTATAATCATATAACAATAGATAAACATATTCATTTCTGTGAAAACTTTTTTTGCTCAAAAAATTGATCATATTATATACATTTTTCTGCATCTTAATTATCTCATTGGATAACACCTTATGGAAATTCCCCAAGTTATTTATCATAGCTCTATTTCATTCTCTTAATAACTACATAATATTCCAAAGTATGGTTATATAATAGTTAAAAGTCAATCTTTCCCCTATGGGTGTTCATTTATTTCAGGTTAGTTTTTATGCCACTATGAACAAAGCTGTAATACATGTTCTTTTAAAAATATCCCTATATATTTTTTATAGGATAGATTCTAAACAGTGAGAACACTGACTTAATAGATATTGACATATTGCTTTTTCAAAAGGGCAGCAAAACACATACTTCTACTAGTTTGGGATAAGATTACATTTTTTCCGATAAGTTCCAAGCAGCCAGTGTTGGTTTATTCATCAACAAGACAAAGCTGCTGACCTCATGATGTGTATGTTAGTAGTCATGATGGATAATAAACAGATAAATATAATTATAATGTCACAAATGTGCTGTGAAGAAAAATGAAGTAGGGTTAGGGAATAGGAATGGGGGTGACTATTTCAAATAAGATGATCATAAAAGGCCTCTCCAAAGAGACAATATTTTGGTAGAGGCTTGATGAAGTGAGGGAGTGGGTCATGTGATACCTGGGGTAGGAGGAGACTTCCAGAGAGAAAACAGTAAATGTAATATGTCAGATGTGTGGAGACAGGTGGGAGGTTATTGTCAGGTAGTGGAAGTGAGAGATGGGGATTTGGTCTAAGGTGGTAGCTGTGGAGATGGGGAGAAGCAATCAGATTCAGGATACATCCTGAAGACAGAGCTGACAGGGGATGCTGATTGTTTAGCTGTGGGGTGAGAGAGAAAGAGATGAGCATGAATGATTCCTGGGCTTTTTAAAATAAACTTTTTGTTTTGGAATAATTTGTGATTTTTGAAAAAGTTGCCAAAATGGCACAGAAAGTTCTGATGAATCCTTTGTCCAACTTCCCCCAATATTAACCTCTTACATAACCATGGTGCACTTGTCTAAACTAAGAAATTATCGTTGATACAGTACTATGAACCAAAGAACAGACTCCAGATTTTACAGTTTACTCATGAATGTACTTTCTTTAAATCTAGGATCCAATAAAGGATATCATATTGAATTTAGTCATCATGTCTCCTTAGTCTCCTTGATCTGTGACAGTTCCTCATTCTTTCCTTGTTTTTCTTGACCATGACTTTTTTGAAGAGCATTAGTCAGGTTTTTGTAGAATGTTCCTTAATCTTAATTTTCTCTGAAATTTTCTTATGATTAGACTAGGGGTATGAGTTTTGGGGAAGAATATCATAGAAAAGTACTCTTCTTATCAAATCATATCAGGGAGTACATAATATCAGCATGATATATTTATTACTGGTGATATTAATGTTTGTCCCTTGGTTGAGATAGTACCTTCCAGGTTTCTCCACTGTAACATTACTATTTTTATTTTTTCATATTCTTTTTTTTTTTAGAAACAACTCACTAAATCCAGTTTGCACTCAAAATGGGGGAGTGGGGATCAAGCTCCTCTTCTTGAAAGGGTAGTATCTATATATGTTATTTGGAAATCTTTTGTAAGAAAGATTTTTCCTTCCCCTTCATTCATTTATTTAGGTGGTCATTTATTTATATCAGTATAGACTCACAGATATTCATCTTATTCTTTGAGTTATAATCTAATACTGTCATTAATTTTGGTTGCCTAAATTATTTCAACTTTGACAACCAAGAGCTCTTTCAGGTTGACTATTGTGTCCTGTTGACATGCCTGTGACTATCTTTTTTAATTTTTTCTTTCCTTACTTTCTGGCACTACATGTTGTTTCAGGTTCATCTTGTATTTCCTCTGCCCCAGTCCTAGAATCAGCCATTTCTCTAAGGAGCTTGGTTTTTAATTGAGGAATTGAGTAAATGGTGATGCCATTTCCTGAAATGGAAAAGCTGAGGGAGGAGGAAGCCTGGAGTGTGTATCTTTCTTTTCTTCCTTCCTTCTTTCTTTTTATTATTATTATTTGGGTATATTAAGTTTGAGAAGCCTACTAACCATTCAAGTGGAGCTGTAGAATTGAGTAAGCAGTGGATATGAATCTAAAACTCAGAAAAGAGGTTCAGGCTAGAGATTTAAATTTTGGATTCATCAGTAAATGGTGCTATGTAAAGACATGGAACTGGGTTTAATTTTCTAGAGCAGAGTCAGAGAAGTCTCAGAACTGAATCCACTAAAGGATATAGAGTTCAGGAAGAATGGAAGAAATCAGGCAAAGAGGTTGAGAAAGGGCAAAAAATGAGGCAGGAGACAAGCCAGGTATGTGTGGTATCCTAGAAGTCAAGTGAAGAGATATTTCAAGAAAGGGAAAGTGATTATCTGAGTCAAACTCAGAGATTAAGGAAGATAAGGACTCAGAGTTGACTGTTGGATTTGGCAATATTCAAATTCACTGCTCACCTTAAGTATTATTTCAGTAGATTTGGGGAAATAAAGCCTAATTAGGAAGAGTTCAATATAGAATTATAGCTGAGGAATGAAGAATGCCCTCTTTTGAAAGGTTTTGTTATAAACTGGAGCAGAGAATTAGGGTGACAGTAAGATGGGAAGCTAATGTAAATGAAAAAAAATAATTTCAAGTTGGAAGACATTATAACATATTTGCATACAGATGGGAATAATCTAGTACAATGGAAAAAACAATGATGATGTAGGAGAAAGAAGGTCTGATTAAAGTAAAGACCTAAGTTGGTGAAAGGCAATGGAATCTAAAGCTTAAGAGAAGGGGTTGACCTTATGTAAGAGAAAGAAGTTTTTCCATCATTACAGGATTGAAGGCAGAGTATCTGAGCACCAATATTAGGTGTACAGAGGTTATGGTGGTAGGAAAGGGAGGAAATTTAACTGTGGTTCTTTTCCATTTTCTTAGAAGCAATATCATAAACCAAGAGTGACAAGAGGGGAAGGAATGTGGGAGAGTCGAAAAGAAGCAAAGTTGTCTCTCTGAGTAGCATCACAGAGTAGAAGCATCAATTAACAGGAGAAATGTGATAAAATTGACAGGTACTACTAGGTACCCACTTGAAGTTTGTGGTCATATGTGAAAAGTTATGCCAATAACACAATATCCTATATTTTTTCTAGTCACAGTCATCTGTTTAGCCTCTATGGGCAGGTACATAGCAGGGAGAGCTGAATTTAACCATGTGTTTTTTGTTGTCACACTAGTTTGAAGAAGAGAGAGAAAGGCCTTGGAGGTGACTGTATATGCAAGAGACAGATTACCATGCTGAATAATGGACTTGAAATTGAAATAAGTGGGGAAGTGTGAGCATTAGTGGAATGAGAGAAAAATGTTTAGAGGTCAATAAAATTTTTTATTGGTGAAGTATATGATTTAAACAATGTAAAGACCTTGTTATAAAGGTTCTCTAAGGCTTCCCTACACCCTGTTGATTCTTTTTTGTTAATTTTTAATTTTTCATATGACAATTCCATTGGTAGAACTTGAAACAGGTTTTTCAATCCCTTCTATTGTAATCTGTGTTGTCTAGTTTGAACCTCTACTACAGCTAGTCTTACTAATTTACAATTTTCTAGAGATTCATCTACTTCTTTAGGTATTTAAATTTTTACCTAAATTATCACCTAGATTCTCTTAAAATTCTTGCAAATTCCCAGTAATTGTAATGTCTCTTCCTATGCCTTGAAATAGAGAATAATACCTGAAAAATTTTAGAGAATTGTTTGCACACTTTTGAGCACAGGTGACCACATGATCTATAAATAGTTTAACTAAGAATAGTTTTGCTATGATAACTCTTGTCCACTTTATTCAAATAGAAAGACTAAGTGCTATCATCATCTTATAAATTTTCATCATGTGATACTGCTTTTTATATTTCAACATATATTTTTAAAAAATGGAAATTCATTTTTGTTTGGTAAATGAGTGGATTATGGGCTACATATATTTTTCATAGTTGCGCTTCAGCATGTGTGTGAAGGTACAAAATTGGAGTGGTATTGTTATTTTAAAAAATAATTCTAAATAGAATTAACATAACTATCAGTGGGGTTTTCTTCTCTTAAAAAGATAGGGTCAAACTCCACATGGCAGATTCCTCTCTTCTGCTAGATTTCTTTGCCCCAGACCCTTTGCTTCTGTCAGAAGTTGTCCTTCTGAGTAAATTATGCTTTCGCTGGTTACAGGCATTTTAACTATGCAATGCTGTATTTTGAGATGTAATTGCAAATGCAGTTAAACTATTATACTGAACTTGTAAGTCTTATTATCACTTTAAAAACATCAGGCAACTTCTCTGCTTGTGTTCATAGACCGATATTCTCTTTTGATGTATTTAAACTCTTATATGAGCCAGACTTCCATACATGCAGAAACTGTCAGCTTAGAGGTCTCAAATTCTGTGATTATGGGAAGAATAGGTTTCTTCTCAAAATCAAGGACTTGTAAGAAAGTTTTTAAAAGGCAGGAACAAGATGAGAGTGTTTCAAACAAGTTATATTTCTTTGTAGCTAATCATTGAATCATCTATTGAAAATAATACAAGCTGATTTTATAGCTCACTCAATGTTATCACTGGAATGTTACCTTCAGTGATCTCAGTGCAAGCTAGGTTGGCTGTTGATTGAAACATGCCAACAAGAGTAGTTTCTCCAAACCTACCAAAGGTGCTGTTTGGAGAAAATGTTGACAAACAGGAAAGAGTGCCTTGACCTTGGCCATTCAAGATGGTGGCTGGGGTTTGCAGCAATGTCCACCAGCAATCAAGAAGCCAAAGAGGCTGAAACAAGGAGAGGCTGCCTTCGCCTTTCCCACCAACACTGCAACATTAAAGGAATTTCCATAAGTTAAACTGGTTTGGGGTTCTTTCTCAAATGAACCCCGAATATTAGAAAAGACCAGATGTGAATCATAAGTATTAGGGTACATGTACATTTCTAAATGATGATTTATGTCTATGTCAATGTTATTTGTCACAGGACTCATGATCAGACATCTGACACTGGGTTTCTTCAGATGAACAAACAAAGCCATGTGAGGACAAATGATGTTAGTGTACACGTTCCCAGTCTTCTATAAGTTTCACCCTCTTCAAACATTTTTTATAGTTCCTGGGATGATTATATTTATCCTCACTTTAGTCCAAGACGTCATTTGTCAGTGCTGAGCCCAACTATAGTACCAGAATCCCACTCATGTGGTTGTATAAGGTGTGATGGGGCTATCCAACTCAGTCTTGATCACTTCATAAAGATAGGATTCCAGGCAAAATGGCAGTTCCTACTTATCTTGTGTACCACCCCTGATGTGTCTAGAAGGCTTAAAAAGAAAGAACAGCAAGCCCTAGGTCTTGCTGAGGTACATTACTCAGGGATGATTTCTTTATAAAATTGCCTCAGACTGAGTGCTATAGAACTCAGCAACACAACTCTTTAAATTCCCTTTCTCCCCTACATGTGCGCACGCACACTTTCTTAACATGATCTCACACAGCCAATGTCCCCAAATCATATCCCCCAGCCAAGGTGTTGAAATGGAACATTTCTCTCATCAACTACTGTGCATGGTACTCGGACCTTTGCATTTAATACGACTTCTTCTTGTCTCCTTCTTCCTTCATGGTAGACTCTCTCCTCGTGGTCCCACTGGCCTCGGTTAGGGTCAGTCTTATCCACAAAGTTTATTTTTGTGCCATTGTCCTTCAAACAGGATAGAGTTTGAGTCTCTTTTTTCTATAGTCAAGGATACCTTTTCCTCTGTCTAAATTACCTGTATGTAAATTTAACACTAAATTTATCAATATTTTTGCTTTTCTCAATAAAATACCTTAATGCTTAAAGAAAGTCATATTTATTCAGTTGTAAAATACAATTTTGTATTTTGTTTCAATTTTAATAATTGGAGGTCAAAAATACCTAATTTCTTCTTTTAGATTTATCTACAGATCACAGATACAAAGTGATCAGCTTTCTTATTTGTAAAATAGGGAACTTGAACTGAATAGCAGTTTTCCCATTTTTTTACAGCAGCAAAAACTTTATTTTTAGTATAAAATTTTAAATGATATCTCAATAGGTAAAAATTGACATTCAAATTCTATGAAACTGATTTTCATTAACAAGAAAATTTGAGTTGAAATTATGAATGACATTTATAGAAATGTTTAACTCATCATCTGATTTGTTTTATTATTTTTTAGTTGCAAATAATTTTTTAAAGTCTATTTGATGGACACATTCAAATGGAGATCTGCTAGTATTTGTGCTTGTTTGTTGGTTTTTAATTTTTTTGGATTGTAATCTCAGGATATTCATCTTTAACAGAGAAAACAGGAAAAGTTATATTCCGAAATTTTTCTCAAAATGATTACAGTGGGTGGTTCAAGTTATTTCTTCAGTGGTCCTCATTGTACCGTCATTTGAGGGTATAATATTCTCCAGAGAATTTTAAGATATTTAAAATTATACTTAACACTGTACAGCAAGGTGACTGTAGGTAATGATGATACAGTGTATTGTTGAAAAGCATAAAGAAAGTGGAGGTTGTATGCTCTCCCCACAAAAATGATAACTATGTGATTAACTAAATTTGTTAATTAGCTAAAGTTAACCATTCCACAATGCATATATAATTCAAAACACCATGTTATACATAATAAAAACATAATGTTATCTGTCAATAAAAAATCATAATAATGAAAAAAATTGAACTTTGAATCAATCTTTCTGAGATTCCTTAAGTTCTTCTGCTGAATCTGGGGTTCCTCTGAACCAAACTGAATTCAATAACCTCTATTAGCTCTGTAATTCTAATCACAACTTGATATTTCTGTGCTATTGTTGTATCACAGATATTCTAGTTTGTTCGAAATCTTTGTCCCAGCATAGCTATGTAGATATTCAAGTTTAAAGGAAGAAAGGCCCCTGGAGAAACAATCTTCCTAAGATAATTTTTTTCTTAAAGATTTTGACATTTTAAGTTTGTTCAAATGACAGCAATATGACTTGCCTGCTGAGGGTATTTCTTCATTCAAGTAACACATTTGCAATAGTTTTATACTAGTTATTGTCATTGGCTATGATCAGTGACAGTTCAGTTCTGCCTACTGTGGGAAGACAATAAATGAACTACCCTTCATAAGATTTTCTAACTCATTTTTAAGGAAAATTTTTATATGGACATAGTAATATTTACCTTAGCATGTGAGAGTCCAAAATTCATTAGAGATTTAGAAAAAGTGATTATATACATTTTAGTCTGGGTAAATAAAAAGTAGATATCATGATTGAGCCAGAATTTCATCATCTCTTTAAATTGTTGCACTAATCATTTGAATTACGTAACTGTAATTTTAAAAAACAAGATTTTTGTTAAAGCATGTCTATTTTAAAGAATGTTTTGCTAATTTTCTTAAAGCCTAAGTTATCTTAAAAACTTATAAATGTTTGAGTTAATTTTAGAATTAAATAGTTTCCTTTAAGCAAATTAAAGAAACATGCAAATCATCATTGTGATTTTCATCAACTATCAAAGGCTACAACATTTTCATTTTGCTGAATTCTTGTGTGTCTTGAACATATGAAACTCTTGGAGACTAGAAATTTGTTTAATTCTGGTATAATGCCGATTAATAAAATGGATATATCTTTAACTTTTTGTCCATAAAAATACTTGTTGATTGAAAGACAAGTAAATAAATGAATTAAAGTTTTACTACACTGTTCTAGGAAGGATATTCTTTCTTCATTCCACTATATACATATGATTATTCAGTTCTATATTTAATGCCTTCCTTATATTTCAAGATTCTTTTTTTATTTTCCCCTATGTAATCATGATGTTTGTGCCTTATAGTCAGCTTTACTCTTTGAAAATATAACCTTATATAATATATTGAAACATATTTTCTTTTTTAAGGGAAAAATAAGGAGATATCAACAGACTGAAAAAATGTTTTCAGAGGCATAGTCTTCAGGAGAATACTGGAGTTCATGAGATCTCAAGGTTAGCAATTTATACATTATTATTTTCATGCTTTTACAGATTTGAGATATAACTGTGTTAATGTTCCAGGTTGTTATTGCTAATACACAATCAGATAATAGGGAGAAAAGTTCTTACTTCAAATATATGTTTTTAACAAAATCTTCTGAAGATTTTAAAAAATCCATTCATGTTATTGTAGAAACGTACAATTTAGTTTTATTAGGAATGGTTAAAAGAAAATAATATTTTAAGAGAGAACCACTGGTTATTATAATTTGTTTCATTTTTGAAGGGCAGTACTATTAGCATAAAAATAAATATTAGGCATCTCTGTAAAATTTTCTTTCTGATTTGTTAAGGACTATGCACCTGTTTAATGAATTTTTCATTTCTTTTGTATCTATATATACACATATAGACACATAATTTAAAAGGATAGCTAATCAGCAATCCTAAAATTCCTTGAATCTGATTCTCTGACTTTCCTTAACTACAGTCAAAGAAATAACGCTTTCATTGGAAAATGTGGTTTCAATAAAATGACAATTAATTTGAATGAATAAGAAGATCTCAGGAATCTTTTCTAAGTTGCTTAGGATCACAGGACTGGAAAGGAATAAGTCTACGCATTACTAGACAGTTTATTATAAGGACAAACTACTGTAAAATAATTATTTGCAAGTTATAAATGTAGGTTAAAATGGTTTACTCTAAAAAGTAGACAATTTCTGACTTCTTTATATTATGGGAACCCGATATTGAATATTCATAATTTTAGATGAAGAAATATAGACGATCTTTTATTTTGATTGTCTTGGTTAGGCTTGTCATTAGTATCTATATCTTTTTCTCATTCATCCCACGGTTTATTCATTTATTTAAGACTTACCATATGCAAGGCAATGAGCAAAATGCTTTGGTTGTTTCAAAATGAATAAGATATGGTCCTTGTTCTCAAAAATTGCCAACCAATATGTTACCCAGAAATTAATTTTATTATTAACTTAAGCAACACATAATTAAAAAGACAAGCTAGATTTGAAAAGGGCATGTAATTAATTCTAAAGCCAAATGGGGATTATTTGGGGATTATTCATACCTTCCCATTATAGCTTTTATTAGCCTAGAATACTAAGAGTTTATACCAATGAGAATGTTGCTTCATTACAATACACATCCTATGACTTTTTATTAAAGTAGCTTGTTCTTCAAGTACAACACAAATAAGTACTATGAGATTCTAAGAAAAGTCTCTCTTTTGCCACAATAACAAATTTAATTTGTAGAAAATAGTTACTCAAACACCTATGAAAAGAACAAAGGTAGCATTACCTACTTTTTGTTTTTCATTCCAGTATATTCAATTTCTTTATTAAGCTCACCAGAGAATTAAATCATTTCCCCAGTGGCCTAGAAAGTCTTGTGGGTTTGAAAGGGGTTGAACATTATAAACCCTTATGAAAGCACATGCAAATAGTAGCTAGGTGAGTAAAAAGATTTGAAATGGAGTGGGAGTCCAGACTCTGCCTGAAATGGAATTGCATAGCACTGTGCTTCTCAATAAAAGTTTTTTTTAAAGGCAATGTCTTAGGAAGTTAAAGCAAGTGAAGAAATTAAAAATAGTAAACTTCTGTTTTGAAAAATCAGTGAACACATGTCTTGCCTAATTGTGCCATAAGAGAAGTGGTTAAATTAATTTCTATAATAACCATAATCATTTAACAAATATTTATCACACACCTACTATGTGCCTGGGGGTGGGGGTGGGGGAACAGCAGTGAATAAACTATACTAATATCCTTGCCTGAGTGGAAATTACATTCTAGTGGGTGGAAATAGATAGGTTATAAAAAATAAAGTTAATAGTGTTCTGTTTGATGGTTATAAGTGCCATAGAGAAAAAGAAAAATGGAAAGGGACTATAAAGTATAAAGAGGAGTGGAATTTTTAAATAAGCTTAATGACTTAGTACTACATGATTTACACCAAAGAAATAGATGTCACTTTTGTCCACATAGAACAAACTAAAAACAAGCATGATGAAATAAACAACTGATGGTAGGTTTCCTAAATCATCATTTGTTAAGGTAAATGTTGTCAATGTCTGTAAAATAAGTATTAATGGTATGTGTCTTTTGCAAAAATAATATTTTTAAAAAGGATGATATAGTTGTTACATGTACATAAAATGTCATAATGTTTACAATAAATAAATATACAATTGAACTTCAATTAGTCCATCCGCTTACTAAAGTGATAAAGACTATAACTATTCAGTTGTGTGTGATGGGCAATCAACCTATTTTTTAATTAAATAAAATATTATAAAACCTAAAGTAGTTAAGGATCTCTATGCTACTACATATAGTTGATACATGGTGCTAGAAGGTTCTATATTATTTTCTTTTTGTTGTTTAATTATCAGTCTTACCATTTTAAGAAAACACTGAGTGTCAGGATTGAAAATGGAAGGAAAATATTTAAATACCACCTCATTCATATAGTACACTAATTTCTTAAGTGATGTATGTCTCTGTATGTGCATTTTTTCTTAGAAGATATAAGGGAGAGTTGGAAATTACAATGATTAATCTATTTGTGATCATTAAAAAGTGAGTCATCAGATTTCTTTGGTGGGTAGCCTGGTTGGAATTTTCCTATGTAATGTTTGGTGCTGACCACAGGAGTCTAGAGGTACTTAAGGCCCAAATTTTCCTGCACATTTTTTGCAATCCATCAAGACTATAGATGAACCCATCGTATAAATAGGCAGTATCTTAGAAGTCATTCAGCCTTGACTTTACTGGATAGAGAAGTTTAGCCAATTTTATATGCAGCAAAAGTAGGTGACTCAATTCATTTTTATTGAATATAAGTTAATGTGAAGTGAACATCTGGCCGTCAACATATAAAGAACAAAGTTTGCATTAAAAGGTCTTAAACCCTATTAAGTACTGCGGTTCCATCAATCTTCCAAAAGACAGGTATCGTAAGCAGTATATTATCTAAAAGAAATAAGTGTCCAGTATTGGAGTATGAAAAGAAGCACAAAGTAAAGGTCATGATTGTTTAGAGGCTCTGTCTTAACTAAACCAAAGCAGAGAGCGTCCATTACCTGGTGTATTGAAGAGAGGATTGATGGTCAGGTCTATGAGCTTGACCATGAAAGGAAACCAGTGTTATCTGTTTTGGGAAAATCAAAGGAAAAGAAAAAAATTAAAGATGCAGAGGGCTGGTAGAAGTTTATACGAAAAAAAAAAGACTTCTCAAACAATGTCATTGTGTTAGATGTAGATTCTTCCCAAACCAATATTGACCTGTCCGGAACTCATCAGCAAACGTCGACAGAAAGAACTAGAAACTCTAGTAAAGGAAAACTGAAATATGACTTTTCAAAAGCAAGTAACAAATAGCAAAAAATAGTAAAAAATGCTTTCCCTTAAATTCCCTTGCTTTTATCCTCTCTACTTACATTTGCTTCACAAATTCGCTAACCCAGGAATCATTTGCAAATTTGCAGCACAAATCCATTTCCCCATGATGTTTCCAGATAATGACACTTCCATCCTCACATAGACATACATCTTGGAATCTCACATCACCTGACATGCCCACACTCTGGGTGGTCCTTTCTTGTTTGCCTTTGTCTTCAATGGTTCTCCAAGAGATTTTCTAGCATTCTTACTGTTCATTCCCTCTTACAAATAATTTATCTAATCCAGAGTTTCTCAACCTCGGCCTCAGCACTGTTAACATTTTGCTCCAGATAATTCTTTTTTTTTTTTTTTCCGTCAGCCTGTAGAACTACCAGTTTATAGATAATTCTTTTTTGGTGAGGCAGGGGGCTGTTCTGTGCATTGTAGGATGTTCAGCAGTATCCCTGGCACTAGATGCCAGTAGTACCCCATCCCCCAGTTGTGACAACCAAAAACGTCTTCGGACATTGACCAATGTCCCCTCAGGGCAAAATTACCTCAAGTTGAGAACCATTGATCAGCCCTAACCTCTATAATCTCAATAAACTTCCATTGTACATCAACCACAAAATCTCCTGACCACCTCCAGCATCTTATTCTCAATTAAAATGTCTCAACAGGGACACTTTAAATACCAGCTTCCCTTTTCAAAGTGAAATTCACCTCTGTTTGACCATGTGTATGTTTTAGTTTACTTTTAGTTGCTGACATCTGGCCCTGTATACAAGATATTAAGAAAGAATATAAAAAAATTAGCTTAAAGAAGAAATAAAGTATAAACATAAGATTAAGTTAGGAGTGAAGTTAGGCTACAAATACAATAGACTTCTTTCCTTTCTCTTCTTTTTCTTAGAATTCAGTGAGACTTCTAGTACGTTTAATCCTTCCATATTCTTAATATCTTGCTTGGAATTTTGCTGGGATACCAGCAGCTTACTTTCCATAGCTCTACTGCCTGTCCTTTCTTATATAGTACCTCTAACCTTGAATCTGAGCTATATCTTCTCTTTTCTTATACCTAGGCTCATGAGTGCTACAGGAGCAAATTATACCACTCTGCAGATTTATGGTTTGCTAATCTGAGTTAGTCCCTCAATAGCATTTACTAATCCTTTTACTCTGACTGTGGTCAGCCACTATTTTAAAATTTTATCACTCCACTTAAGCCACACAATCTCTCTCCTTCATTCTTAGCAGCACCTGCTATTTTAATAAGAAAATTGAGGTCATTGTGTGAAAATGACTTGTGACTCCTTGCCAATTCCCTCCAGCATCAAACAGCTACATCTGTAAACATACTTACTTTTTTCCCTCCAATCTTGAAGAAGGATCAGGAGTTTTTCCTGCTATTGAAGGCAAAGCCTGTGTTTGATTTTATTCCCTATCATTGAGGCTGAAA